>NW_026510831.1:0-42500 GCF_027579735.1 Bombina bombina | reverse complement strand
TCCTGCCAGGGATAATGTCCTTAGAGCTCACCAGCTCTGAACACACATTTAGATAGATAGATAGATAGATAGATAGATAGATAGATATAGATTATACACACACACACACACACATATATACAAATATATATATAAAAATTCAGAGTTAGGAGCCAGCACTCACAATATTAATAGCCTCCAGGGTGCCCTTCCAATGTAATCAATATATCATGTAATAAAAAAATCTACAAATCCATTATTTATCACCCCTTACCTCCACCGTGCCAGGACAACGTCAGCCTCCACAGCGTCCGTGAAGCACAACTGCACATGCGTGAACGGCGTTATGGGCAGCCGACTGGGACAGAACTACAAACAAAAAGTAGAAATACACAGTAAATTATACATCCGTTACACATATAGACAACAGTAAACTGATCATACACAAATCAACCCTCTAGGCATAAGATAACACTACTAGCCTACTATATGAAAACACTGCCTAACATAAGTAATTTACCTAGCGATTGCATATATAATCCTAAATCTACTATTTAGATCATTGGTGTGTCAATAATAAACCTAAGAAACGGCTTGTCAAAAACACATCTACTCAACCATTAGTGCCTAATTCTTCAGAAATGTGCCGTGACATGGCTAAAGAATGTAAACCATATTACTAAACGTCCCTAGAAGACAATTCTTTGTTCAAACGTACCCACTACACCTGCCTCATATGCAGCCAAACACATACGTTTGTTTACTACTGCTAAGTGAATTATACCTCCTCCATCTGATGGATCGTAACGTCTATACTTGTGTCGACTATATTAGTTTAGCAAAACATCCTCCCCAGGACCAAAAACGACTATTACAAAAAGCACTGGTAGTCCAAATGTACATTCAGTCCCTTTGGATACATAGTATCCAAATTAAAAATCCACTGGGACTCCCTTTGTAGTAGGCGTTTGGCCCTATCGCCCCCTCTGGTACATCTAGGGACATGATCAATTATGATGTACTGCAAATCCGACACCCCATGCTTGTTAGTACAAAAATGTCTAGCCACCGGTTGGTCAGATTCTCCCAGCCTAATGGCCTTTCGGATTGCTAACCGGTGGTTTGCCATTTTAATCCTAAGGTCATCTTGGGTCTTCCCCACATAAAATCTGCCACAAGGACAGTGAAGTAGGTAAACAATAAATGTGGTGGTACAAGTGACCCTATGCTGTATGTAAAATTTCCTATTAGACCACGGATGTGTGAATACATTACTCTGTGTCAAGCCACTACAGGTAGTGCATCCACTGCATCGGAAGCAACCCTTTTTGGTGGTATTCAACCAAGATGTTGGCATATAGCTATCACAATTATCCAGTCTCAGCAGCATGTCTTTCAGCGACCTTCCCCTCTTAAATCCCACCATCGGTGTTTCCATTGGGGCAAATGGTAATTGTCGCTGGATACAATGTCCCAATGTTCCTTCAGAGTTTTTGAGAAATGTAGTTTTTCTGGAGAAAATGTTGTAGTGAAAATCATCCTTTGGCAGGTCGTTCCCTTGTCAACCTTCTTCAATGCTTGCTCCTGGGTCATAGACAATGACTCAGTCAGTGCTTATTCTAACTGAGTAGAACCATATCCACAGTCTTTAAATTTCCTCTGCATATCCATCAGCTGGCGTTCTTTATTGGATGCATCAGTGTTGTTACGAACCACCCATTTAAACTGCGACTTTGGCAAAGATCTCTTTAAGTTTGGAGGGTGGCAACTTGTAACATCAAGTAAGGAATTTCTATCTGTTTCCTTATGAAACAACGTTGTACAGATTTTCATGTTGTCCTTATAGATCCTTAGATCAAGAAAGTCTATGCTCTCCAAATTAAAGGTCAATTTAAAGGGAACTTGTGAGTTGACGCTTTTCAATTCAGCAAACCAAGTAAGAAGTTCCTCAGGGATACCCCCCAAATCACAAACAGGTTGTCTATGTACCTTCTGTAGAGTTTCACTCTGTTATCTCGGAAAGCATCCGTCTCCTCTGTTTCGAACTGTGCCATAAAGAGATTCGCATAGGATGGGGCCACATTGGACCCCATTGCTGTGCCAGATGTTTGCAAAAAGAATTATCTTTCAAACTTGAAATAGTTACAACTCAAACAAAAGTCTAACAATTCCATCACTGCGTCAACAAGGGGGCCTATATATGGGTATTTGAGGAGGTGGTTAGAAACCGCTGTCATCCCCTGTGCATGGGGGATGATGGTATATAAACTGGTCACATCAAGTATGACCAGAATGTCCTTAGCCTCAAACTGCTGCCAGTTTTTCAATAGGTTGATAAGCTCAATGGAATTAAGGAGGAATGAGGTAGTGTTCCTTACCAAAGGTTGTAGGATGGCATCCACATAAGTCGCTAACGGTTGTAAAATGGACCCCGTGCCGATACAATCGGTCTGCCAGGGGGCTAGACATTTTTGTACTAACAAGCATGGGGTATCGGATTTGCGGTACATCATAATTGATCATGTCCCTAGATGTACCAGAGGAGGCGATAGGGCCAAACGCCTACTACAAAGGGAGTCCCAGTGGATTTTTAATTTGGATACTATGTATCCAAAGGGACTGAATGTACATTTGGACTACCAGTGCTTTTTGTAATAGTTGTTTTTGGTCCTGGGGAGGATTTTTTGCTGAACTAATATAGTCGACACAAGTATAGATGTTAGGATCCATCAGATGGAGGGGGTATAATTCACTTAGCGGTAGTAAACGAACTTATGTGTTTGGGTGCAATAAGGCAGGTGTAGTGGGTACGTTTGAACAAAGAATTGTCCTCTAGGGACGTTTAGTAATATGGTTTACATTCTTTAGCCATGTCACGGCACATTTCTGAAGAATTAGGCACTAATGGTTGAGTAGATGTGTTTTTGACAAGCCGTTTCTTAGGTTTATTATTGACACACCAATGATCTAAATAGTAGATTTAGGATTATATATGCAATCGCTAGGTAGATTACTTATGTTAGGCAGTGTTTTCATATAGTAGGCTAGTAATGTTATCTTATGCCTAGAGGGTTGATTTGTGTATGATTAGTTCACTGTTGTCTATATGTGTAATGGATGTATAATTTACTGTGTATTTCTACTTTGAGTTTTTAGTTCTGTCCCAGTCGGCTGCCCATAAAGCCGTTCGCGCATGCGCAATTGCGCTTTACGGATGCTGTGGAGGCTGACATTGTCCTGGCACGGTGGAGGGGTGATAAATAATGGATTTGTAGATTTGTGTGTAAGTGGTCTGAGGACGGGGAGACCCCGAAAACGTTTACCGTTTGATTAAAAAGTTCATTGTGAAACGGTGAGTGCCTTCTTTATTACATGAGATATATATATATATCTTACACAACCTTAGCATTCCCCGTAAGGTAATAATGGCTGGTGCAGATTCTCCAAACACACTCCAAAGAAATAATTTGCACCCAGTTTCCTTAATCAGGATGTTACCACTTTATTCACATATTGTGGTACAATTCACATCCAAACACATCCAATGTTTCGGTCCTCCACATAGAACCTTTATCAAGGATGATAAAGGTCCCAGGTGGAGGACCGAAACATTGTCTTGTTATCCCGGCGTCGAACCGGAATGATAGGGAATATCCTAGAGCAGAGAAAGTTAGTAAGATGAGGAAGGTGGCACTCACCACAGGCTGGACAGTCCCCAGTGGCAACAGCAGAGCAGTCCAAGGACAAACCACAAGAATGGTCAGGCAGGCAGGGTTCGGCAACAAATAGGCAATCCAGAACAACAGGGGTTAATAAGCAGACTAGTCAGACAGGCAGGGTTCAGCAACAGTATATCAATACAGTAATTAAGGGGTATAGCAGGCAGAGTAGTCAGACAGGCAGGTATCATACACGAGTAGGCTAAATGAAACAACGATCTATCACACCCAGAAGCACACAAGATAACACCTATACTTGGGCAGTGATAGATCGTTGTGATGGCACTTACATAGGTGCAGGATTCGCGGCAGGCGTCCGGACCGGCAATAGGAAGAGAGGAGAGTGCAGCGATGACGTCAGCGCCGCATGCATCCGGAGTCGACACAACCCCTGGCAACGAGCAGGGAAGGAGATGCCACATCCCTAGCAACGGCTACAGCGGCGTGGCGTGACATAGCCCCCTTCTCAAGGGTTCCCTCCGGGAACCAGAGTCGGCTTCAAAGGATGAGCAGCATGGAATCTGGAGACCAAGGATGCAGCATGCACATCACGGGCAGGAACGATCCGCCATTGAGTATCCCTTCCAATGTATCAGATACTGCAGTTGTTTGCACCTGTATCTGGAGTCCAGGATCTTAGCTACCTCATACTCAGGGTCACCACAGACCAGGAGCGGAGGAGGAGGAGCTTGGAGTTAGGTATATCTATTCTTGATGTAAGGCTTGAGTAGTGAGACGTGGAAGACTGGGTGTATGCGCAGGGTTTTGGGCAAGGCCACTTTGTAGGCAACAGGAGACAGTCTTTTCAGGACCTTGTAAGGGCCGATAAACCTAGGCCCCAATTTGTGACAGGGTTGACATAGACGAATGTGTCAAGTAGAGATCCAAACACATTCACCCACTGGGATGGCACATATAGAGGCTCTATGACGATCAGCAAACTTCTTATATCTAGAGACTGCTGAACATAGCTGAGAGCGAATACTTTGTCAATGAGTGGTCCAGTGACCTGTCGGTCTGCAGCAGGAACCTCAGTGGACTAAGCAGAAAGATGAAAAACACGAGCTTGATACCCTGCTGCGGCTTGAAATGGAGAACATCGAAGAGAAGAGTGCCAATAAGTATTTCTTGCCAGCTCAGCTAGGGATAACAACTTAGACCAGTTGGTATGGCGAGCGTTGTCAAAGGCTCTAAGGTAGGCTTCAAGATCCTGGTTTACTCTCTGTTAGTCCATTGGTCTGAGGATGGTAGCCAGAAGACAAAGAAACAGTGGTGCCAATCAACTTACAAAAGGTAGAGATGAACTGTGGACCTCTGTCGGAAACAATATTTACGGGAATGCCATGAAGTCGTACCACATGCAAGAGAAAAAGAGACAATAATTCTTGGGCAGAAGGCAGTTTGGTTAGGGGTACAAATGAGCCAGTCTGGAAAAGCGATCCATCACAACCCAGATAACTGTATGGTGGTCAGAAGGAGGAAGGTCCACAATGAAATCCATTGTTATGTGTGTCCATGGTTGTTTGGGAATGTACAATGGTTGGAGCAAGCCAGGAGGCAAGGATCAGGGTTTTTTGTTGGCAGCACAAGTTGTGCAGGCTTTCACATAATCCTGAGCGTCAGACTTCATAGTAGGCCACCATACATGTTGGGAAAGACGCTTGAAAGTCCTAGTCGAACCAGGATGTCCTGAGAGTTTGCTATCATGAGCCCAGGCTAGCACAGGGGTGCATAGGTTCAGAGGTACAAAGAGGATATCGGAGGCCACAGGGGCTCCAGGAGGGTTACTAGACTGGGCATGTTGCAATCTTTGCAGAAGGGTGGTATTTAGTTGAGCAACCATACATGAGGGGGGTATGATGTGTTCAATAGGAGCTTCAGAGGAGTCACATGAGTGAGGGAACTGACGGGAAAGGACATCCGCATTCTTGTGCTTGGTCCCAGGAAGATAAGAGACCACAAAGTTAAAAGGGAAAAGAACATGGCCCACCTGGCCTGTCGAGGATTGAGTCGATGAGCAGTCTCTAGGTAAATCAGATTCTTGTGGTCGGTGAGAATCTGAATGGGATTGGCGGTGCCCTCTAACCAATGACGCCATTCAGTTAAAGCCATTTTAATGGCTAAGAGTTCACGATTACCCATGTCGTAATTCCTCTCAGCAGGAGTAAAGCGTTTAGAGAAAAAGGCTACAGGGTGTAACTTGCAAGTCAAAGGATCCCTTTGGGTTAGAACTGCTCCAGCCCCTATCTCGGACGCATCAACCTCTAAAGTGAACTGTAGGTCAGGATCAGGATGGCGGCGGAGCACAGGAGCTGAACAGAAGGCCTTTTTTAGACAAGAGAAGGCATTTATGGCTTCAGGAGGCCAGTGTTTACAATCTTTGTTCTGTTTTGTCAATTCAGTGAGTGGAGCGACTGTTTGAGAAATGTTCTTTATAAACTTGCGGTAAGAGAACCCCAAGAACCTCTGTAATTCCTTTAAAGAAGTAGGTTAAGGCCATTCTAGAACTGCGTTGAGTTTAGCAGGATCCATGGCAAAACCCTCCTTCGAGATGACATAACCAAGGAATTGGATCTGAACTTGATCAAACTCACATTTTTCTAGCTTGGCTACCAAAGAATTGTCTCTGAGACGTAGAAGCACCTGTCTCACGTGTCTATGATGCTCCTCTAAAGTGGAAGAGAAAACAAGAATGTCATCCAGATAGACGATGACAGTGCGGTTGAGGAGGTCACTGTCATATTTATTTACCATGTTCTTTACCTTTAAGAAACAAACCTCTTAATTCATTTACTACAGCTTTAAGAAAACAAACCTCCTTAATCCAACACCTGTATAAATCGCAGCACTTTCTTTCCTCAGTGCTTGGTAATTCTCATTCACTTCATTAGATGCAGGATCTGAGAAGCTAAGTCTGTTCTAAAACAACTTATTTGCCTCTAATAACTTTGGCCTAGATTTGGAGTTTGGCGTTAGCCGTGAAAACCAGCGTTAGAGGCTCCTAACGCTGGTTTTAGGCTACCGCCGGTATTTGGTGTCACTCAAAATAGGGTCTAACGCTCACTTTTCATCCGCGACTTTTCCATACCGCAGATCCCCTTACGTAAATTGCGTATCCTATCTTTTCAATGGGATCTTTCTAACTCCGGTATTTAGAGTCGTTTCTGAAGTGAGCGTTAGACATCTAACGACAAAACTCCAGCCGCAGGAAAAAAGTCAGTAGTTAAGAGCTTTCTGGGCTAACGCCGGTTTATAAAGCTCTTAACTACTGTACTCTAAAGTACACTAACACCCATAAACTACCTATGCACCCCTAAACCGAGGTCCCCCAACATCGCCGACACTAATAAATTTTTTTAACCCCTAATCTGCCGACCGCCACCTACGTTATCCTTATGTACCCCTAATCTGCAGCCCCTAACACCGCCGACCCCTGTATTATATTTATTAACCCCTAATCTGCCCCCACAACGTCGCCTCCACCTACCTACACTTATTAACCCCTAATCTGCCGACCGCAAAGCGCCGCCACCTACGTTATCCTTATGTACCCCTAATCTGCTGCCCCTAACACCGCCGACCCCTATATTATATTTATTAACCCCTAATCTGCCCCCCACAACGTCGCAGCCTACCTACATATTAACCCCTAATCTGCCGACCGCAAAGCGCTGCCACTACGTTATCCTTATGTACCCCTAATCTGCTGCCCCTAACACCGCCAACCCTATTATATTTATTAACCCCTAATCTGCCCCCCAACATCGCCGACACCTGCCTACACTTATTAACCCCTAATCTGCCGACGGAGCTCACCGCTATTCTAATAAATGTATTAACCCCTAAAGCTAAGTCTAACCCTAACACTAACACCTCCCTAATTAAATATAATTTAATCTAACGAAATTAATTAACTCTTATTAAATAAATTATTCCTATTTAAAGCTAAATACTTACCTGTAAAATAAATCCTAATATAGCTACAATATAAATTATAATTATATTATAGCTATTTTAGGATTTATATTTATTTACAGGTAACTTTGTATTTATTTTAACCAGGTACAATAGCTATTAAATAGTTAAGAACTATTTAATAGCTAAATAGTTAAAATAATTACAAATTTACCTGTAAAATAAATCCTAACCTAAGTTACAATTAAACCTAACACTACTATCAATAAATTAATTAAATACAATTACCTACAATTAAAACAACACAAAAAAAATTAAATACTTACTAAATACAATTAAATAAAGTAGCTAAAGTACAAAAAATAAAAAAGAACTAAGTTACAAAAAATAAAAAAATATTTACAAACATAAGAAAAATATTACAACAATTTTAAACTAATTACACCTACTCTAAGCCCCCTAATAAAATAACAAAGCCCCCCAAAATAAAAAAATGCCCTACCCTATTCTAAATTACTAAAGTTCAAAGCTCTTTTACCTTACCAGCCCTGAACAGGGCCCTTTGCGGGGCATGCCCCAAGAATTCAGCTCTTTTGCCTGTAAAAAAAAACATACAATAACCCCCAACATTACAACCCACACCCACATACCCCTAATCTAACCCAAACCCCCCTTAAATAAACCTAACACTAAGCCCCTGAAGATCTCCTACCTTATCTTCACCTCAGGTTCACCGATCCGTCCTGAAGAGCTCCTCCGATGTCCTGATCCAAGCCCAAGCGGGGGGCTGAAGAGGTCCATGATCCGGCTGAAGTCTTCATCCAAGCGGGAGCTGAAGAGGTCCATGATCCGGATGAAGTCTTCATCCAAGCGGGAGCTGAAGAGGTCCATGATCCGGATGAAGTCTTCTATCAACGGCATCTTCAATCTTCTTTCTTCCGGATCCATCTTGCAGACCTCCGACGCGGAACATCCTCTTCTCCCGACGCCTACTAGCCGAATGACGGTTCCTTTAAGGGACGTCATCCAAGATGGCGTCCCTCGAATTCCGATTGGCTGATAGGATTCTATCAGCCAATCGGAATTAAGGTAGGAATATTCTGATTAGCTGATGGAATCAGCCAATCAGAATCAAGTTCAATCCGATTGGCTGATCCAATCAGCCAATCAGATTGAGCTCGCATTCTATTGGCTGTTCCGATCAGTTGCACCTAACATCAGTCTGCACCTACATGAGTGTTAGGTGCAGACGTAGGAAGTGTTCCCCATAGCAAACAATGGGGCTGCGTTAGGAGCTGAACGCGGCTTTTTTGCAGGTGTTAGGTTTTTTTTCAGCTCAAACAGCCCCATTGTTTTCTATGGGGAATCGTGCACGAGCACGTTTTTGAGGCTGGCCGCTTGCGTAAGCAACTCTGGTATCGAGAGTTGAAGCTGCGTTAAAAATGCTCTACGCTCCTTTTTTGGAGCCTAACGCAGCCTTAATGTGGACTCTCAATACCAGAGTTTTTTTATGGTGCGGCCAGAAAAAAGCCGGCGTTAGTTTTTCGGGTCGTTACCGACAAAACTCCAAATCTAGCCGTTTGTTTGCAGGATCTACACTTTAATTGCACAGATTAAATCTCCTTTTGGATTCTCTTACATCATTTCATTGCTGTTCTGTTTAAGCTCTACCTTCAACTGTGACATCACACTCCAACTTAATCTGTTTCACAGTTTGCTCTGCACAGGATTCAACTACCAATTTCTGGATAAAGTTTGGTCTTCATTTCAAAATATCTGCAGTGTTTCTCATCATTCATTGATTCAGGTAGAACCTTTCATGTCATTACTTTTGCTTAAATATAAAAGTAACTCTTTAACTTGTCATATGCTAAACGTTATACATAAATATATACTCATTTAACTTAAAGTGAATGTAAATTTTGTTATGTTAGGAAAGTATAATTCAATAGTTTATAAGTATAATAAAAAAAACGCCACTTTCATTTTCTCATAAAATGTGTAATAATATTTTTATATACATTTCTAAATATCGGTCTTTGACTATACCTGCTCCTCCCACTCTAAACTTCCTTATTCTGTTCAACATTACGTATACAGCGGTCCCACCAGCTGTTTACGTAGTGGCAATGCGCGCTCCCGTCTCTGCTAATCACTGCGCATGCGTCAAACCCCGATTCCGCTGTCAATCAACATAGTATTCAGTGAATCAATACATTCACTGAATACTATCGTTGGGTAGCGAAGCAAAGCATATGATCCTCATCCCCGTAAATTCACAAGTTGTATATCGAAAATATAGGATTGTAAGTAAATTTAGAAATAGTTTTTTTGCAATCTTTATGTTTATAATTGTTGTGGAAATTTTGAGTTAGCATTTATTCATATGTGATTGTCGAATACGTAGCCCCTTTAAAATAAACTTACCTAGCGCTATAAGATTTCTTGAATGAATGAAGTCCGATAATTATCCAATTGCGCATGCGCGAAATGTGAAATGTGAACGAGCTTCTGAGTAAAACGTAGGAAGAGCAGTCTAACGCAAGCGCAATACGGACGCGTGACGACACAGAAAGGGGTTTGGTCCCCCCGTGGTTAATCCAGTAATTGGTTGTAAGGATTGTGCATACAATCACACAGAGTTAGCGAAAATGCCGGGCGGAGGATTACAATGACGGGTGCAAGGCTATAATCAATAAAAATCACGGTAATTACAATTTTTTTAAAAATTTGATTAATTAAACTCATGTTATTTAAAATTCACTGTTACGCAGAACTTTAGAGAACAAGCTGACTTTACATTCACTTTAAACTCCTGTATGCATATAATACTATTCATCTGTGCACATATTTGTTAACATATTTATAACTATAGCAAATTATACAAAGGTTGTGATTTCATGTTTACTCTGTTGCACTTCCCCATTACAACCATAAGGCAACATTAGAGTTAAACTAAAATCTTTACCTAAGATTAATTAAGCAGAATCTTTGCTCAATTCTGTGAATTATTTACAACCTGTTGCGATCCTATTTGTTTTATATTTTCACGGCAAGATTTCTGCTACATAAAATTTATTACTAATAAAAATAATAAGAATCTGCAGTTGTGGTTCAAATCAAATATTATACAATATAAAACCTCTTATAGGAATTAAAGTCCATTACATCACAGAAGACATCGTTGACAAATGCCTGGAAGACTGCAGGGGCGTTACACAGCCCAGTCACAGGACTTGACAGTAGAAAAACATCTTTATTTTATACAATTCATCATAGTGTGTCAGTCGACATTTCGGCTATGCATCTAGCTTTTTTCAAGACAATCTAAAAGCATGATATACATACAAAAATTTAATATCTAAAGGGACAGTCTACACCAGAATTTTTATTGTTTTAAAAGATAGATAATCCCTTTATTACCCATTTCCCAGTTTTGCATAACCAACTCAGTTATAATAATATACTTTTAACCTCTGTGATTATCTTGTATCTAAGCCTCTGCAAACTGCCCCTTTTGTCAGTTCTTTTGACAGACTTGCAGTCTAGCCAATCAGTGCCTGCTCCCAGATAACTTCTCGTGCACGAGCACAGTGTTATCTATATGAAATCCGTGAACTAACACCCTCTAGTGGTGAAAAACTGTTAAAATGCAATCGGAAAGAGGTGGGCTTCAAGGTCTAAGAAATTAGCATATGAACCTCCTAGGTTAAGCTTTCAACTAAGAATACCAAGAGAACAAAGCAAAATTGGTGATCAAAGTAAATTGGAAAATTGTTTAAAATTACATGCTCTATCTGAATCATGAAAAGATTATTTTGGCCTAGACTGTTTCTTTAATCAATAATTACAAAAATTATATAAAGTGCACAGATAAACATTGTGACCACCCCTCATACGTACCCAAATACCAACCCATGTATTAAAAATTGAGAAATAGAACCTTGGATACATTACAGATAACATATTATATCCAGATCAACAAAATGATAATTTTAAGTTGTAATCTCGTTTAGAGTTCAATGCTGATACATTTTACATGCTAAAGAGATCCTGGCAGAAAGAAACATTGTAGCAATAATCTGTTCATTACACTTATTGTGCACTTTTATAAATACCAGTAGCCTCCCATTAGTACCCAAAATATCAACTCACTGGTGTAACTTCAACTAGCATTAAATCATTGTGGCATGGTACACAGAACATATACTAACATGGTGTTCACATAGTATTGGAAAATGTCATACTCACCAGAGCAACAACGGCTACAAATGTAAATATATAACAAACATCCACTGCTATAACCCCTTATCATACTAAATCGCTATATCATAACTGCATAACTTGCTATATATTACAGGTCACTCTCCCATAAGCATAAAGCCAAAACCACAAATATGTTTACCACCACTATAAGCGTACAAACATACCTATATCAGTTAGAGAAACCTCTCAGCGTTTCCATGCGCCATTCCGTGACAAAGTATGCACCTGTTACAAGCCAAGCCCCTTATTAAGCCGTCAACCTACTTTCTAATTGGACACAACCGAAATACATGTCATAGGTGATGGCGTACCCAAATTCAAGTAATTCCGACAGACGCTTAAACACAGAAGCTATTACAACTGTCAGACACCAAAGACTAAACTGGATTAAACTAGAAATATGGGGATCCGCCACCAACAGCTGTTAAGGGCATCGCAAGAAAATGTATCTCTATCATTAAACAACCGTATCAAAATAGCAACAGTTAGACTAGATCATGAAGATCAATAGCAAAAAAGGCCGTATAACAAAGAGTGCAAAGCACTGCAAATTTAAAGAGACAGGAATAAATAGGATGTATGGATATAGTGTACATGCTAATCTTTTTCTTATATACTACAAAATATCTATGCAATAAACAATTATGTCCTAAATGATATTTCATATGCGGTCCACTAACCACCATGATGGCAACAATGAAAATTATACCAGTAACCAATCAATAAATAAGAAAGAAACAATCAGCTAAATTACAAGTTTTGAGCACTTTAGGGAAATTAACGACTGCCGCAAAAGCGGCGCTATTTCACCTCCCTATCGCGCTGCTATTACAGGTTTTGTAAAACCCGGCTTGTGTGGGCAATATGGTGACGTTTTTATTATTATTCTTTATTTATTGAGCTCCATACCTCTCCCAAATACAAGCAGTGTTTTGATGTGCACGATTTCCCCATAGACATCAATGGGGAGAGTTGGCTAAACAAAAGCCTAACACCTGCGATTGCGGAAACAAAAACTTCGTAACGCAGCCCCATTGATGTCTATGGGGAAAGAAAAAGTTATGTTTAAACCTAACACCCTAACATAAAAAACACTCTAAACACCCCGCCGCCACCTACATTACAGTTATTAACCCCTAATCGGCCACCCCCGATATCGCCGTCACCTACATACAGTTATTAACCCCTAATCTGCTGCCCCTAACATCGCCACCACCTACATGACAGTTATTAACCCCTAATTTGCTGGCCCGAACATCGCCACCCCCTAAATACACTTATTAACCCCTAATCTGCCACCCTTAACATCGCCACCACCAACATTACAGTTATTAACCCCTAATCTGCTGGGCCGAACATCGCCGCCACCTACCTACACTTATTAGCCCCTAATCTGCCGCCCCCAATGTCAACGCCACTATACTAACGTTATTAACCCCTAAACCTCTGGCCTCCCACATCACTAACACTACATAAATATATTAACCCCTAACGTAACCCTAAGCATAAGTCTAACCCTAATGTAACCCTGAACCTAACACCCCTAAATTAAATATAATTAAAATAAATCTAAATAAAACTTACAATTATTACCTAAATAACCTATTTAAAACTAAATACATACTTACCTGTAAAATAAAAGCTAAGCTAGCTACAATTTAACTAATAGTTACATTGTAGCTAGCATAGGTTTTATTTTTATTTCACAGGTAAATTTGTATTTATTTTAACTAGGTAGACTAATAGTAAATAGTTATTAACTGTTTGCTAACTACTCAGTTAAAATATATACAATGTTACCTGTAAAATAAAACCTAACCTGCCTTACACTAAAAACTAACATTACAATAAAATAAAAAAATTGAATTAATCAAATACAATACTAAACTGCCAATAGCCCTTAAAAGGGCCTTTTGCGGGGCATTGCCCCAAAGAAATCAGCTCTTTTACCTGTAAAAAAAACATTGCCCAAAACCCACCCAATAAACCTTTAAAAAAACCTAATACCCCCAACGATCCACTTACAGTTTTCGAAGACTGGACATCCATCCTCATCCAGGCGGCAGAAGTCTTCATCCAAGTGGGCAGAAGTCCTCATCGAAGCTCGCATTCTATTGGCTATTTCAATCAGCCAATAGAATGCCAATTGAGCATGCATTCTATTGGCTATTCCAATCAGCCAATAGAATCAAGCTCAATCCTATTGGCTGATTGGATCAGCCAATAGGATAAACGCACAATCCTATTGGCTGATTGCAACAGCCAATAGGATTTTTTCGCCTTTAATTCCTATTGGCTGATAGAATTCTATCATCTTGGATGACGTCACTTAAAGGGAAATTTCATTCTACAGTGACCATCAGAAGAGGTCTTGAAGATGGACCCGCTCCGCTCCGTATGGATGAAGATAGAAGATGCCGTCTGGATGAAGACTTCTGCCCGCTTGGATGAAGACTTCTGCTGGCTTCAATGAGGACTTCTGATGCCTGGATGAGGATGGATGTCCGATCTACGAAAACTGTAAGTGAATCGTCGGGGGTTAGTGTTAGGTTTTTTTAAGGCTTTATTGGGTGGGTTTTATTTTTAGAGTAGGGGTTTGGGCAATGTAAAAGAGCTAAATGCCCTTTTAAGGGCAATGCCCATCCAAATGCCCTTTTCAGGGCAATGGTTAGCTTAGGTTTTTATTTGGGGGGTTTGGTTGTGTGGGTGGTGGGTTTTACTGTTCGGGGGCTGTTTGTATTTTTTTTACAGGTAAAAGAGCTGATTTCTTTGGGGCAATGCCCCGCAAAAAGGCCCTTTTAAGGGCTATTGGCAGTTTAGTGTAGGCTAGGGGGTTTTTTTTATTTAGGGGGGGCTCTTTTATTTTGATAGGGCTATTAGATTTGGAGTAATTCATTTTTATTTTGGATAATTTTGTTTTTTATTTTGTGTAATTTAGTGTTTATTTTTTTGTAATTTAGATAATTGTATTTGATTAATTTAACTTTTTTTTATTTTATTGTAATGTTAATTTTTAGTGTAAGGCAGGTTAGATTTTATTTTACAGGTAACTTTGTAGTTATTTTAAACTAGGTAGTTAGTAAATAGTTAATAACTATTTACTAACTAGTCTACCTAGTTAAAATAAATACAAACTTAACTTTGAAATAAAAATAAAACCTAAGCTAGCTACAATGTAACTATTAGTTATATTGTAGTTAGCTTAGGTTTTTTTTTACAGGTAAGTATGTATTTAGTTTTAAATAGGAATTATTTAGATAATAATTCTAAGGTTTATTTAGATTTATTTTAATGATATTTAAGTTAGGGTGTGTTAGGGTTACGTTAGGGGGTTAGGGTTACGTTAGGGTTAGGTCTAGACTTAGGGTTACGTTAGGTTTAGGGGTTAATATATTTATGTAGTGATGCGGGAGGGCGGCGGTTTAGGGGTTAATAGGTTTATTATAACGGCGGTGGGGACGGACAGCAGATTAGGGGGCCCATTTATCAAGCTCCAAATGGAGCTTGAGGGCCCATGTCTCTGACGAGCCTGCAGGCTCACCAGATACAGCAGTTATAAAGCAGCGGTCTAAAGACCATTGCTCCATAACCTGTCCGCCTGCTCTGAGCAGGCGGACAAAGATCGCCGAAAATCAACCTGATCGACTACGATCGGGTTGATTGACACCTCCCTGCTGGCGGAATCTGCAGGGGGCGGCATTGCACCAGCAGTTCACAACAGCTGCTAGTGCAATGCTGAATATGGAGAGCGTATTGCTCTCCGCATTCAGCAAGGTCTGGCGGACCTGATCGCACTGTGGGATCAGGTCCGCCAGACCTTTGATAAATATCTCCCTAGGGGTTAATAATATTTAAATATTGTTTGCGATGCGGGGGGTGGCTGTTTAAGGGTTAATAAGTTTATTATAGTGGCGACGATGTCGGTGAGCGGCAGAATAGGGGTTAATAAAAATTTTAAGTGGCGGCGATGTCCGGAGCGGCAGATTAGGGGTTAATAATTTTATTTTAGTGTTTGCGATGCGGGAGGGCCTTGGTGTCAGGGTTTTTTCCCTGTTGTGTTTGCCATGTGCTGCTGGCAGCCATTTTACTCACCTCTCTTCCTGACTATGGTGCATTGTGGGGGATGCTGCTCATTTCCTGCACTTCCTTTTATGGCCAGACTGGTGTGCATCATCCATGTGAGACAGGATGCAGTCTCAGAATTGTGATGTCATCACTTATTATTTAAAGGGCCTCTGTTCAGTATGCTTTGCCTTTGCGTTGTCTCAGACCTGTTTGTTAGAGTTCCTGTGTATTACCTGACTGCCTGACGTCCTTCCTGGTTCCTGATCCCTGGCTTGTTCCTGACTCTGCTGTTTTCCTTGTTCCTGATTCAGGCTCGTCTGACTATTCGCTTTGGCTCCTGACTCGGCTCGTCTGACTACCAGCTCTGGTTTTGACTCCTGGCTTGTTATTTGACTTGTGGACTTTTTATTATTTTTTGCTATTAATAAAGGTGTGATTATTTTTGCACTTCTCGTCTCAGTCTGATTTCTGGCACCCTGACATTACGCAAAGGCCATGCATCCTGATGGTGCTAATAATCCACCTTTACCTGCCATCATTTCAAGGATGGATAAACAGGATCACTGCTTGGATCAATTTGCACTAGTCCTGCAAACCCTGCTGACTCGCACTGCACATTTGGATCAAAGTGTCCCGCAAGTTATGGCTTCTCCTGTTTCCGCTGCTGCACCTATGCCTACCAGGAGCATGTCCGGTTCTGCACCTCTACCTCAGCGATATGGAGGCGATCCTATTCAGTGCAGGGGGTTTTTGAACCAGGTGGGCATTTACTTTGAGATGTTACCTCAGACGTTTCCCTCTGACAGAGCTAAGGTGGGATTTCTCATCTTGTTACTCTCTGACACAGCTCTTGCCTGGGCTAATCCCTTGTGGGAGACTAATAAACCTGTGATTTCAAATTACCCTGAATTTGTGGCCTCCTTTCAAAGGGTATTTGATGTTCCGGCTCGCTCCTCCTCTGCTGCTAAACGACTCATGTCCTTTCATCAAGGTACAAGATCTGTTGCTCAGTATGCTATTGAGTTCTGTACGCTTGCCGTAGAGGTAGGTTGGAACAATGAAGCCCTTGTTGCCGCGTTCTTTCATGCGATTAAAGACGAAGTTGCTGCCAGAGATATACCAGAGGATCTTGAGGCATTGCTGTCTTTTTTGATCCTAATTGACATCAGACTCAGAGAGAGGCCCTCTTTCAAGGAGCGCTTGCGGAAGCCTCCTGTTCCGTTGTCTCCTACGTGTTCGTTCCCATCCATGCCTCCCTCTCCTCCCATGCCTCCTGGTCCTGAGTCACCAGGTACTGCTGAACCGATGCAGCTGAGATTCACGCGTCTCTCCACGGCAGAGAGGGCCTTTAGGAGGAGGGAGGGGCTCTGCCTCTATTGCGGGTTACAGGGTCACCTTTTGAAGTCTTGTCCTACACGGCCAGGAAACGCTCACACCTAAGGTCCTGTCGGGGGCAGACCTTGAATGGTTTATTCTCGTCCCCGGAACCGCTTAAGGAGAAACCTTTGGTCACGGTTGTCCTTTCCTGGGTGGACTCCTCCATAGTCACTCAGGCTCTTGTTGACTCCGGTGCTGCGGGCTATTTCATTGACAGTGCTTTTGTATCAAAGCACTCCATTCCTGTTTTGCCTTGGTCCGTTCCGCTTGCTATTGAGGCCCCTTCAGCCCGCACTCGTTACTCACGAAACTGCTCCGTTGCCCATGGCTGTTGGGGCTCTCCATTTTGAAACCCTCCAGTTCCAGGTGATAAACTCTCCGCATTTTCCGGTTGTTCTGGGTTGTCCCTGGCTCCAAAAGCACAATCCCAGTCTCGACAAGCGCAGGCCCAAAATTTTGTTGTGGTCCCCGCAATGTATTTCCACTTGTCTTCGGAAACCAGTTAAAGTCTTGTGCACTTCTTCGGTATCTCAATTGTCAGAGGAGTACTGAGAGTTCCTAGACGTGTTTGACAAGGTGCGTGCCGGTACGTTGCTTCCTCACCGGTCTTACGATTTTGCCATAGACCTGCAACCCGGATCCATTCCTCCTCAGGGCCTGGTGTACCCTCTGTCTGTTGCAGAGAATTGTGCTATGGAGGAGTTTGTTGCCGATGCTCTGTCGCGGGGGATCATCCGCAAATCCTGCTCTCCTGCAGGGGCTGGCTTCTTCTTTGTGAAGAAAAAGGGTGGCAAGTTAAGACCATGTATCGATTATAGGGGTCTTAATCGTCTTACCATTAAGAATGCTTATTACAGAACTCTTTGACCGCCTCAAGGGAGCTACGGTCTTTACTAAACTTGATTTGAGAGGAGCATACAATCTCGTTAGGATTAAGGAGGGCCAAAAATGAAACAGCATTTAACACCAGGAGCGGGCATTATGGGTATCTTGTAATGCCCTTTGGCCTATGTAATGCTCCTGCTGTTTTTCAGGAATTTATTAATGATGTCCTACGAGATATGTTGCAACAGTGTGTTTTGGTGTACTTAGACGACATCCTCATACACTCACCCACACTTGAGGCTCATCGTTCTGATGATACACAGGATCTTCAGAGACTACGTGAGAACGGCCTGTTTTGTAAACTCGAGAAATGTGAGTTCCATCAGACTCAAGTAACCTTCCTAGGTTATGTTATCTCCGTAGCAAGGTTCTCCATGGATCCTGACAAGTTATGTGCAATTCTGCAGTGGCCTCGCCTAGTTGGTCTTTGGTCTATTCAACGTTTTTTGGGGTTCGCCAATTACTATAGAAAGTTTATTAAAAACTTTTCTTCCTTGGTCAAACCTATCACAGACATGACCCGTAAAGAGAATGATCCACTCCATTGGTCACCTACTGCCATTAAGGCCTTTGATAGTCTTAAGGCTGCCTTTGCTTCCGCTCCAGTTCTGGCTCATCCTAACCCTATCCTGCCTTTCGTTCTTGAGGTTGATGCGTCTGAGACTGGAGTAGGTTCCCTCTTGTCTCAACGTCCTACGCCTGACGGTTCCTTGCATCCGTGTGGTTTCTTCTGTAAGAAATTGTCTCCAGCGGAGTGCAATTATGAAATTGGCGACAGGGAATTACTGGCCATCATTTTGGCACTTAAGGAATGGAGGCATCTTCTCGAGAGTTCTAGCGTGCCAGTGCTCATTCTTAACTTATCTATCTGAAGCAAAACGTTTGTCGCCCCAACAGGCCAGTTGGGCGCTATTTATGTCTCGGTTTAATTATGTGGTCTCCTACCTGCCTGGTAGTAAGAATGTTAGGGCTGATGCCTCTCTCGACAATTTTCCCTCTGCCAAGGAGGAGTCTGTACCTACTCCTGTTATACCTCCTGACCATATTTTGGCTACCATACGTACTAATTGACTTCTCCCTTGGGGGAGGAGATCCTGGCTGCACAAACCAATGCACCTCCTGAGAAACCTAGTGGTAAGTGTTTTTGTCCTGAGAATCTTCGAACTAAAGCACTAGGAGCATCTCCGGCAAATCCGTTCTACGTGGATGCAGATTCAGGATTGCCTTCATCGTTCTATGCAGCGCCAAAAGTTCCAGGCTGATCGTAGGTCTGCCCGCACCTTCCTACCAGGTTGGTGAGAGAGTTTTGGCTGTCCTCCTGCAACTTGAACCTTCGTGTGCCTTCCATTAAAATTGCTCCCCATTATGTTGGTCCTTTTCGAATACTCCGACTGGTTAATCCTGTGGCTTACGTTCTTGACCTTCCTCCTGCTATGCGCATCTAAAATGTTACATTCTCCCTCTTGAAACCATTGGTTTATAATCGTTTTACCACTGTGTTGCCTCGTCCCCGTCCTATCTTTGTTGACAACCATGAGGAGTATGAGGTGAGCAGCATTATTGACTCTCGTATGTCCAGGGGCCGTGTACAGTATTTGGTTCACTGTAGGGGCTATGGTCCGGAGGAGCGTTCTTGGGTTCCCTCCTCTGATGTTCATGCTCCCCCCTCCTCCGTGCATTCCATGCCCGTTTCCCCAATAAGCCTTTTGTCCTCCCGCGGGGGAGATCGTTGAGGGGAGGGTACTGTCAGTGTTTTTTCCTGTTGTGTTTGCCATGTGCTGCTGACAGCCATTTACTCACCTCTCTTCCTGACTATGGTGCATTGTGGGGGATGCTGCTCATTTCCTGCACTTCCTTTTATGGCCAGACTGGTGGCATCATCATGTGAGACAGGATGCAGTCTCAGAATTGTGATGTCATCACTTATTATTTAAAGGGCCTCTGTTCAGTATGCTTTGCCTTTGCGTTGTCTCAGACCTGTTTGTGAGAGTTCCTGTGTATTACCTGACTGCCTGACGTCCTTCCTGGTTCCTGATCCCTGGCTTTTTCCTTACTCTGCGTTTTCCTTGTTCCTGATTCCGGCTTGTCTGACTATTCGCTTTGGCTCCTGACTCGGCTCTGAAGTGCATGTAATCTGTGTCTAATGGAAAACTTTTGATGAGTATATGGGTGATAAAAAGAATTGCCCGTTGTAATGTATTACAGGTAACACAATTACCACACTTAAAACATCCAGGTTTAGCTCTTGTTCCAATGCTCCTCCCATTTATATACCATACAAGGGGGTTGAATTAAATGGCAAGGTAGAATCCTTGGAGATAAGAGACCAATACTTAGTAAGGGCTTTTTTTTAACAATATTGCTATATGGAGTATAGGTATGATGTAATTAATGCTTGAACTGATTTCTTCGACTATTGGTTTTATTAATAATCTTGTTTTGATCAAGATCAATAATTCCTGACCAAATCCTGTCTATGTCTGCACCTTTATAGCCCCTGGCCAAAATGTATTCTTCATTAAATTGAACTGTGTAATCTTATCATCCTCAGTATATTATTGCGGACCACCCGCAACAATTGTGATTTAACTATCCCTAGTTTCAATTGGGAGGGTGAAAACTTTGATAAGTTAGCAATGTGTTTCCTATCCGTGGTTTTGAAAAAAGTTTAGTATTAAGTTTACAAGTATCATGGTTATTAGTCTTGTATATACATAAGTCAAAAAGTTATAGAAGTACCACTATAATCCAGTTTAAACTTGACATTAGAATTTACTGCTGTTTAAATCTGCATACCATGATAACAATTCTGATTCACTTCCAGATCACACTACAAACAAATCGTCAATATAACGACGATATATAAAAATAGAGTTAAATTTGTCAAACACATAAATATCCTCAAACAATGCCATAAAAAGATTGGCATAATCAGGTGCCATGGGAGACCCGATGGCAGTGCCTATTTGTTAAAGATAATGTATCTTCAAACCTGAAATAATTAATGTGTTAGCAAATATGTAACAACTCAATAATAAATTCAATAGGTGGACCAGAATAATCATTATCAGCAGAAAGATTTTCTCGTACAGCTCTAAGACCTAAATGATGTGGGATAAAGGTATATAAACTCGCCACATACAATGTGGCCAGAATATCATGATCTGGAAACTTTTGACTATTCAAAATTGTAATTATTCAATTGAATCAAGGAGAAAAGCTTTGGTTTTGGCACAGTTCCTTGTAGAAAAAAATCAACATATTGTGCATAAAGAAACCAATAGCTGAAACAATGGGACGACCAGGTGGTTTTAGAGAATCCTATGTATTTTTGGTATAGTAATAAATAAAAGGGTACCTAGAATGTTCATTAATCAAACATTTGAGAATGGTCTCATCAATATGGCACATAGAAAAGGCCATACGAAGGAATGTATCTAATGCAGATTTATAAGCTTGCATAGGATATTGGACAATACAGCATACATTTTACTCTCACTCAGTTGGGAAAACAATTCTTCTCTATAATATTCCTTATCCATTACTACCACTGCCCTACCCTTATCAGCTGAATGTATGATGATTGTATCATCATTTTGCAGAGTCTTGAGAGCCTGCCATTCTAATTGATTGACAATGTATATTTTACAACATATTTATCACTATCATGCTTAATGTCTCTGACACATAACATACAGGGAGTGCAGATTTATTAGCAAGTTGTATTTTTGAGAGATTAATTTTTATTATTGAACAACCACCATGTTCTCAATGAACCCAAAAACTCAATAATATCAAAGCTGAATAGTTTTTGGAAGTAGTTTTTAGTTTGTTTTTAGTTATAGCTATTTTAGGGGGATATCTGAGTGTGCAGGTGACTATTACTGTGCATAATTATTAGGCAACTTAACAAAAAACAAATATATACCCATTTCAATATTTATTTTTACCAGTGAAACCAATATAACATCTCAACATTCACAAATATACATTTCTGACATTCAAAAACAAAACAAAAACAAATCAGTGACCAATATTGCCACCTTTCTTTGCAAGGACACTCAAAAGCCTGCCATCCATGGATTCAGTCAGTGTTTGATCTGTTCACCATCAACATTGCGTGCAGCAGCAACCACAGCCTCCAGACACTGTTCAGAGAGGTGTACTGTTTTCCCTCCTTGTAAATCTCACATTATGATGGACCACAGGTTCTCAATGGGGTTCAGATCAGGTGAACAAGGAGGCCATGTCAATAGATTTCTTCTTTTATACCCTTTCTTGCCAGCCACGCTGTGGAGTACTTGGACCGTGTGATTTGGAGCATTGTCCTGCATGAAAATCATGTTTTTCTTGAAGGATGCAGACTTCTTCGTACCACTGCTTGAAGAAGGTGTCTAGAAACTGGCAGTAGGACTGGGAGTTGAGCTTGACTCCATCCTCAACCCAAAAGGCCCCACAAGCTCATCTTTGATGATACCAAGCCCAAACCAGTACTCACACCTCCACTTGCTGGCGTCTGAGTCGGACTGGAGCTCTCTGCCCTTTACCAATCCAGCCACGGGCCCATCCATCTGGCCCATCAAGACTCACTCTCATTTCATCAGTCCATAAAACCTTAGAAAAATCATTGAGATATTTCTTGCCCAGTCTTGACGTTTTCAGCTTGTGTGTCTTGTTCAGTGATGGTCGTCTTTCAGCCTTTCTTACCTTGGCCATGTCTCTGATATTGCACACCTTGTGCTTTTGGGCACTCCAGTGATGTTGCAGCTCTGAAATATGGCCAAACTGGTGGCAAGTGGCATCTTGGCAGCTGCACGCTTGACTTTTCTCAGTTCATGGCAGTTATTTTGCGCCTGGTTTTTCCACACGCTTCTTGCGACCCCTGTTGACTATTTTGAATGAAACGCTTGATTGTTCGATGAACACGCTTCAGAAGCTTTGCAATTTTAAGAGTAACTGCATCCCTCTGCAAGATAATCTCACTATTTTTGACTTTTCTGAGCCTGTCAAGTCCTTCTTTTGACCCATTTTGCCAAAGGAAAGAAGTTGCCTAATAATCATGCCACACCTGATATAGGGTGTTTAGTCATTAGACCACACCCCTTCTCATTACAGAGATGCACATCACCTAATATGCTTAATTGGTAGTAGGCTTTCGAGCCTATACAGCTTGGAGTAAGACAACATGCATAAAGAGGATGATGTGGTCAATATACTCATTTGCCTAATAATTCACACTCCTGTATAAGTCTTAATGGAATGGTGTATTTCGGGGGGTTCAAATTTAGATTTCTGTTTAAATTTAGACAAGGCTATTGATTCGCTATTACTTTATATACTTTGTAAATTGTGCAAATGTATCTAAGTTATTGATTTGCTATATATTTAACCAACTTAGTAACGAATAGCAACAATAGAGTGAGATCTATAGCAATGTATGTTACTGACAAGAAGCTTCGATAACGTATTTGTTAAATCCCAGTCACATTTCTAATATCACCTATTTGTATAGGAGTTAAGTTTATATGTTAAATTTTAATGCTTGTAAGATTTCCCTTCTGAATGCGGACCTATGCTGCTGAAACAAGTTCATGACTGACATTATTACATGTCCTGATAGGCTTAAAGAAACAGTCATTCATGATAGGTTGTTGCATGATTTTTTAAATTGAACCAATCACAGGTAACCCTATCCTGACGAGAGTGCCAGTCCAGGCACGAAACATGTTGGAGTGGTGAATAGTGGCTAACTGGTTCACTTGCTGTGATATTGATATACATGTACAATATGATAAGAACTTTACCTGCACTTGCTAATAAAAGTTATATTTATACTTTCAACCTTGACAATTTTGGACGGCTGATTCATTTCATCTTGGATGGTGAAATTCTATGTCCCTAAATTTGGACTGTGTAGGGTTTTTTTTGAATGGGAAAGTGTGAAAGCGATTTGTGCGTGCATGGGGAGGGAGCGGGTGGGAACCACTACACTACAGAAAAAATTGAAGTTAAAAGAGTGGGAAAAAGAGGGGGAATAAATAAAAAAAAAATATCAGTCAGGGGGTGGGGGGGTTAGTCTGTGGGGGGAGGAGAAGCTACACTACAGAAAAAAAAAAACTTTTTTTTTTGCAAATTGGATACTGGCAGACCGCTGCCAGTACCCAATCGGCCCCCAATAAGGCAGAGGGGGAGGGTTAGAGAGCTGTTTTGGGGGAGGATTGGGGAGGTTGGGGCTAAGGGGATCCTAAGCAGCATATGTAAATATGCTAAAAAAATAAAAAAATTCAAAGATACCTTTTATTTTAGCACTGGCAGACTTTCTGCCAGTACTAAGATGGCGGGGACAATTGTGGGATGGGGAGGGAAGGGAGCTGTTTGGGAGGGATCAGGGGGTCTGATGTGTCAGGTGGGAGGCTGATCTCTACACTAAAGCTAAAATTAAACCTGCAAGCTCCCTACAAACTACCAATTAACCCCTTCACTGCTAGCCATAATACACTGTGATGCGCAGAAGCATTTAGCGGCCTTCTAATTACCAAAAAGTAACGCCAAAGCCATATATGTCTGCTATTTCTGAACAATGGGGATCCCAGAGAAGCATTTACAACCATTGTGCCATAATTGCACAAGCTGTTTCTAAATATTTTCAGTGAGAAACCTAAAATTGTGAAAAATGTAACGTTTTTTTTAATTTGATGGCATTTGGCGGTGAAATGGTGGCATTAAATATACCAAACTGGGCCTAGATCAATACTTGGGTTGTCTACTAACTACACTAAAGCTAAAATTAACCCTAGAAGCTCCCTAATTAACCCCTTCACTGCCGGGCATAATACAAGTGTGGTACGCAGCGGCAATTAGCTGCCTTCTAATTACCAAAAAGCAAAGCCAAAGCCATAATGTCTGCTATTTATGAATAAAGGGGATCCCAGAGAAGCATTTTCAACCATTTATGCCATAATTGCACAAGTTGTTTGTAAATAATTTCAGTGAGAAACCTAAAGTTTGTGAAAAAGTGAACAATTTTTTTATTTGATCGCATTTGGCGGTGAAATGGTGGCATGAAATATACCAAAATGGGCCTAGATCAATACTTTGTGATGTCTTCTAAAAAAAAAAAACATAATTTATGTAAGAACTTACCTGATAAATTCATTCTTTCATATTAGCAAGAGTCCATGAGCTAGTGACGTATGGGATATACATTCCTACCAGGAGGGGCAAAGTTTCCCAAACCTCAAAATGCCTATAAATCTAAAACCCCTCACCACACCCACAAATCAGTTTAATGAATAGCCATAAGTGGGGTGATAAGAAAAAAGTGCGAAAGCATAAAAAATAAGGAATTGGAATAATTTGCTTTTATACAAAAAAAATCATAACCACCACAAAAAAGGGTGGGCCTCATGGACTCTTGCTAATATGAAAGAATTAATTTATCAGGTAAGTTCTTACATAAATTATGTTTTCTTTCATGTAATTAAGCAAGAGTCCATGAGCTAGTGACGTATGGGATAATGACTACCCAAGTTGTGGATCTTTCCACGCAAGAGTCACTAGAGAGGGAGGGATAAAATAAAGACAGGCCAATTCCTGCCTGAAAATAAGTCCACACCCAAAAATAAAGTTTAAATGAAAACATCAGCAGAAGATCCAAACTGAAACAGCTGCCTGAAGTACTTTTCTACCAAAAACTGCTTCAGAAGAAGAAAACACATCAAAATGGTAGAAATTAGTAAAAGTATGCAAAGAGGACCAAGTTGCTGCTTTGCAAATCTGATCAACCGAAGCTTCATTCCTAAACGCCCAGGAAGTAGAAACTGACCTAGTAGAATGAGCTGTAATTCCTTTGAGGCGGAGTTTTACCCGACTCGACCATAAGCATGATGAATTAAAGATTTCAACCAGATGCCAAAGAAATGGCAGAGCTTCTGACCTTTCCTAGAACCGGAAAAGATAACAAATAGACTAGAAGTCTTCGGAAAGTCTTAGTAGCTTCAACATAATATTTCAAAGCTCTAACTACATCCAAAGAATGCAATGATTTCTCCTTAGAATTCTTAGGATTAGGACATAATGAAGGAACCACAATTTCTCTACTAATGTTGTAGAATTCACAACCTTAGGTAAAAATTGAAAAGAAGTTCGCAACACCGCCTTATCCTGATGAAAAATCAGAAAAGGAGACTCACAAGAAAGAGCAGATAATTCAGAAACTCTTCTAACAGAAGAGATGGCCAAGAGAAACAAAACTTTCCAAGAAAGTAATTTAATGTCCAATGAATGCATAGGTTCAAACGGAGGAGCTTGAAGAGCCCCCAGAACCAAATTCAAACTCCAAGGAGGAGAAATGACTTAATGAACAGGTTTTATACGCACCAAAGCTTGTACAAAACAATGAATATCAGGAAGATTAGCAATCTTTCTGTGAAAAAGAACTGAAAGAGCAGAGATTTGTCCTTTCAAGGAACTTGCAGACAAACCTTTATTCCCAAACCATCCTGAAGAAACTGTAAAATTCTTGGTATTCTAAAAGAATGCCAGGGAAAAATGATGAGAAAGACAACCAAGAAATATAGTCTTCCAGACTCTATAATATTATCTCCCTAGATACAGATTTACGAGCCTGTAACATAGTATTTAATCACAGAGTCAGAGAAACCTCTTTGACAAGAATCAAGCATTCAATCTCCATACCTTTAAATTTAAGGATTTGAGATCCTGATGGAAAAAAGGACCTTGAGACAGAAGGTCTGGTCTTAACGGAAGAGTCCACGGTTGGCAAGAAGCCATCCGGACAAGATCCACATACCAAAACCTGTGAGGCCATGCTGGAGCTACCAGCAGAACAAACGAGCATTCCTTCAGAATTTTGGAGATCACTCTTGGAAGAAGAAACTAGAGGCGGAAAGATATAGGCAGGATGATACTTCCAAGGAAGTGACAATGCATCCACTGCTCCGCTGAGGATCCCTGGGATCTGGACAGATACCTGGGAAGTTTCTTGTTTAGGATGAGAGGCCATCAGATCTATTTCTGGAAGCCCCCACATTTGAACAATCTGAAGAAATACCTCTGGGTGAATGAGACCATTCGCCCGGATGCAACGTTGGCGACTGAGATAATCCGCTTCCCAATTGTCTATACCTGGGATATGAACCGCAGAAACTAGACAGGAGCTGGATTCCGCCCAAACCAGAATTCGAGATACTTCTTTCATAGCTAGAGGACTGTGAGTCCCTCCTTGATGATTGATGTATGCTACAGTTGTGACATTGTCTGTCTGAAACAAATGAACGATTCTCTCTTCAGAAGAGGCCAAGACTGAAAAGCTCTGAAAATTGCACGGAGTTCCAAAATATTGATCGGTAATCTCACCTCCTGAGATTCCCAAACCCCTTGTGCCGTCAGAGACCCCCAGACAGCTCCCCAACCTGTAAGACTTGCATCTGTTGAAATTACAGTCCAGGTCGGAAGAACAAAAGAAGCCCCCTGAATTAAACGATGGTGATCTGTCCACCACGTCAGAGAGTGTCGTACAATCGGTTTTAAAGATATTAATTGAGATATCTTTGTGTAATCCCTGCACCATTGGTTCAGCATACAGAACTGAAGAGGTCGCATGTGAAAACGAGCAAAGGGGATCGCGTCCGATGCAGCAGTCATAAGACCTAGAATTTCCATGCATAAGGCTACCGAAGGGAATGATTGTGACTGAAGGTTTTCGACAAGGCTGATATCAATTTTAGACGTCTCTTGTCTGTCAAAGATTGAGTCATGGACACTGAATCTATCTGGAAACCCAAAAAGGTTACCCTTGTCTGAGGAATCAATGAACTTTTTAGTAAATTGATCCTCCAACCATGATCTTGAAGAAACAACACAAGTCGATTTGTATGAGATTCTGCTAAATGTAAAGACTGAGCAAGTACCAAGATATCGTCCAAATAAGGAAATACCACAATACCCTGTTCTCTGATTACAGACAGAAGGGCACCGAGAACCTTTGTAAAAATTCTTGGAGCTGTTGCTAGGCCAAATGGTAGAGCCACAAACTGGTAATGCTTGTCTAGGAAAGAGAATCTCAGAACTGAAAGTGATCTGGATGAATCGGAATATGCAGATATGCATCCTGTAAATCTATTGTAGACATATAATGCCCTTGCTGAACAAAAGGCAGGATAGTCCTTACAGTTACCATTTTGAATGTTGGTATCCTTACATAACGATTCAATATTTTTAGATCCAGAACTGGTCTGAAGGAATTATCCTTCTTTGGTACAATGAAGAGATTTGAATAAAACCCCAGCCCCCGTTCCAGAACTGGAACTGGCATAATTACTCCAGCCAACTCTAGATCTGAAACACATTTCTGAAATGCTTGAGCCTTCGCTGGATTTACTGGGACACGGAAAGAAAAAATCTCTTTGCAGGAGGTCTTATTTTGAAGCCAATTCTGTACCCTTCTGAAACAATGTTCTGAATCCAAAGATTGTGAACGGATTTGATCCAAATTTCTTTGAAAAAACGTAATCTGCCCTCATTCCAGCTCAGCTGGGATGAGGGCCGCACCTTCATGTGGACTTAGAAGCTGGCTTTAATTTTCTAGAAGGCTTGGATTTATTCCAGACTGGAGATGGTTTCCAAACTGATACCGCTCCTGAGGATGAAGGATCAGGTTTCTGTTCCTTGTTGTGACGAAAGGAACGAAAACGATTATTAGACCTGAATTTACCTTTAGATTTTTTATCCTGTGGTAAAAAAGTTCCTTCCCCTCCAGTAACAGTTGAAATAATAGAATCAACTGAGAACCAAATAATTTATTACCTTGGAAAGAAAGGGAAAGCAGAGTAGACTTAGAAGACATATCAGCATTCCCAAGTTTTAAGCCATAAAGCTCTTCTAGCTAAAATAGCTAGAGACATATACCTGACATCAACCCTAATGATATCAAAGATGGGCATCACAAATAAAATTATTAGCATGTTGAAGAAGAATAATAATGCTATGAGAATTATGATCTGTTATTTGTTGCGCTAAGCTTCCAACCAAAAAGTTGAAGCTGCAGCAACATCCGCCAAAGATATAGCAGGTCTATGAAAGATTACCTGAACACAAATAGGCTTTTCTTAGAAAGGATTCAATTTTCCTATCTAAGGATCCTTAAAGGAAGTACCATCTGCCGTAGGAATCGTAGTACGCTTAGCAAGAGTAGAGACAGCCCCATCAACCGTTAGGGATTTTATCCAAAACTCTAATCTGTCAGATGGCACAGGATATAATTGCTTAAAACGTTTAGAAGGAGTAAATGAATTACCCAAATTATTCCATTCCCCTGGAATTACTTCAGAAATAGCACTAGGAACAGGAAAAACTTCTGGAATAACTACAGGAGATTTTAAAAACCCTTATCTAAATGTTTAGATTTAGTATCAAGAGGACCAGAATCCTCAATTTCTAAGCAATTAGAACTTCTTTAAGTAAAGAACGAATAAATTCCATTTTAAATAAATATGAAGATTTATCAGCATCAACCTCTGAGACAGAATCCTCTGAACCAGAAGAACCATTATCAGAATCAGAATGATGATGTTCATTTAAAAAATTCATCTGAACAATGAGAAGTTTTAAAAGATTTTTTTATGGTTTACTAGAAGGAGGAATAACAGACAAAGCCTTCTTAATGGATTCAGAAACAAAATCTCTTATGTTATCAGGAACACTCTGAGTATTAGATGTTGACGGAACAGCAACAGGTAATGGAACTTTACTAAAGGAAATTTTATCTGCATTAACAAGTTTGTCATGACATTCAATACAAACAACAGCTGGAGGAACAGATACCAAAAAGTTTACAGCAGATACACTTAGCTTTGGTAGCTCCAGCGACCAGGCAGCGATTTTCCTGAAGTATCTTCTGACTCAGTTGCAACGTTGGGACATCTTGCAATATGTAATGAGAAAAAACAAAATATAAAGCAAAATAGATCAAATTCCTTAAATGACAGTTTCAGGAATGGGAAAAAATGCCAGTGAACAAGCTTCTAGCAACCAGAAGCAATAAATAATGAGACTTAAATAATGTGGACACAAAAGTGACGCCCATATTTTTTTAGCGCCAAATAAGACGCCCTTATTATTTGGCGCCTAAATGCTTTTGGCGCCAAAAATGACGCCACATCCGGAACGCCGACACTTTTGACACAAAAAAACGTCAAAAAAATGACGCAACTTCCGGCGACACGTATGACGCCGGAAACAGAAAACAAAATTTGCGCAAAAAAAGTCCGCGCCAAGAATGACGCAATAAAATGAAGCATTTTCAGCCCCCGCGAGCCTAAAAGCCCACAGGGAAAAAGTCAAATTTTTAAGGTAAGAAAAAATGATTGATTCAAATGCATTATCCCAAATATGAAACTGACTGTCTGAAAATAAGGAATGTTGAACATCCTGAGTCAAGGCAAATAAATGTTTGAATACATATATTTAGAACTTTATTAAAAAAGTGCCCAACCATAGCTTAGAGTGTCACAGAAAATAAGACTTACTTACCCCAGGACACTCATCTACATGTTGTAGAAAGCCAAACCAGTACTGAAACGAAAATCAGCAGAGGTAATGGTATATATAAGAGTATATCATCGATCTGAAAAGGAGGTAAGAGATGAATCTCTACGACCGATAACAGAGAACCTATGAAATAGACCCCATAGAAGGAGATCATTGCATTCAAATAGGCAATACTCTCCTCACATCCCTCTGACATTCACTGCACGCTGAGAGGAAAAACCGGGCTCCAACCTGCTGCGGAGCGGCATATCAATGTAGAATCTAGCACAAACTTACTTCACCACCTCCATAGGAGGCAAAGTTTGTAAAACTGATTTGTGGGTGTGATGAGGGGTGTATTTTTAGGCATTTTAGGTTGGGAAACTTTGCCCCTCCTGGTAGGAATGTATATCCCATACGTCACTAGCCTCATGGACCTCTTGCTAATTACATGAAAGAAATATACATGTCAAGGGATATGAAAAGAAGAAGAAAAAAGTGGTATTTATAAGCTACAACAAATGAAATGTTGCTGGGTATCTTGGGAAAAGTTAATATTTATATGGCAACCGGTTCTTTCAAAAAAGTATATATATACACAAAGTCCAGTTAGCCTTTAAGTAGATAAAAAAGACTTCAGCTAGAGTGTAGAACAATCAAAGAGAAGGGTTTTCAGGGATAGAGAGTAGCGTGTAATCCCTCTGACTTCACAACGTATAGTCATTAGCCACTCTGCGTTTAGTCACAGCAACAGTTCTTGACATATGCAGGAAATAAACGAATATGCACTCACCACATCGATCTAGTTGTTGTCAAGGGATATTAAGGGATTCCTGAAAGATATCAGTGTCCCAATCTAACTAGCGCTAATTTTGAAAAAAAGTGGTTTGGAAATAGCAAAGTGCTACTTGTATTTATTGCCCTATAACTTGCAAAAAAAGCAAAGAACATGTAAACATTGAGTATTTCAAAACTCAAGACAACATTTTGAAACTATTTAGCATGGGTGTTTTTTGGTGTTGTAAATGTGTAACAGATTTTGGGGGTCAAAGTTAGAAAAAGTGTGTTTTTTCCATTTTTTCCTCATATTTTATTTTTTTATAGTAAATTATAATATATGATGAAAATAATGGTATCTTTAGAAATTCAATTTTAATGGCGAGAAAAACGGTATATAATATGTGTGGGTACAGTAAATAAGTAAGAGGAAAATTACAGCTAAACACAAACACCGCAAAAATGTAAAAAAAAGCCTTGGTCCTAAACGGACAGAAAATGGAAAAGTTCTGTGGTCATTAAGAGGTTAATTTAAGCTGCCTTTGGAAGCGGTGTAAATCAACCTGATCAGTGAACGCATCATGTTTAGGAGTAGGAACATAATTGAATCCCCTGTTAAGTAATAGTATTTCATGTAGGGATAACTCCCTACTGCTCAGTTGGTAACCGCATTATCCATTAAACATTTGTGTGTCTTTTCCCTATAGCCCCCCTTCTTATGTGCCCTCAGTTCTTTTTCTTTCGTCCTTTTTGGAAAAGAAGGGTGTTTGTTTTGAGATCTTGGCAGAACTCTACGTGAATCCCTATTGTCACCATTGGTATCATTGCACTCTGGACCACTAGAATCCCCACCATTAGTATCTACTGTAACCTGTTCATGGGTGCTTTTGTCTCTAAATCTGCGTCTAAAGTTCTGTGTTTTACCATTTAACCAAGAATACACCCTCTTTTCACGATAGTCAATTTCCATTACCTGTAATTTTTTGTTTTTAAAGTTTTTCCAATGTAACAATATCAGACTTAGTATTTTTCTTAAGCCTAGTCACTTCTTCTATAACACGTAATACCCTGTCAAGTGAACATTTGTTGGCAATTGCACCCCACTTTCTACAAAAGTCCATGTTGTTCTGGCCCAGAGTTGGCATATTTTTAATACGAAAACCCCTGGGAATAATTTTTTTCTGGATATAATATGTTATCTGTGATGTATCCAAGGTTCTATTTCTCAACTTTTAATACATGGGTTGGTATTTGTGTAGTTATAAGGGGTGGTCACAATGTTTATCTGTGTTCTTTATGTAATTTTTGTAATTATTGATTAAATATTAATGTTTGTATGTATATTATGCTTTTAGATTGTCTTGAAAAAGCCGAAACGTCGACTGACACACTATGATGAATCGTATGAAATAAAGATGTTTTTCTACTGTCATGTCCTGTGAGTGACCTTTCTTGGAATTATATATATATATAATCATTGTCATTAATTCTAAGTTAATTTTTTATAACTAGAAAAAAATGTTTATATATTCAAAAAGAGATCTACTACACCTAAGGAAGGAAGTAGAGCACCAGCTCCACCACTTCCAGTGCCAGCGTTTGAAAAAGGAAGCTTGGTTAGCCGAAATGGTTGAAACTGATTCACACACATCAGTAAAGAAGATTCGCATTCGACTTGGGGAGATATTTACATATAAACCTGATGTTGGCGTGATCTGTACAGTATGCGCTGAAGGGAAAGTAGCTACTGCTTTCTCTACCGGTAAGACCTGGGATGACGGATGGAAACTTGATTACATGAAGCGTCATCTAGCAACCAAGGTACATTTGTCTGCTGTGCAAGCTCTTAAAGAAAAAATTCTGCTAGCAAATCTCTGTTTGGATTGCGTGGCATGTTAACTGAAACTGACAAAGAGAAAGCGGATAGATTGGCCTTGGCTGAACGCCAACGTGCAAATGCTGAGAAAATAAAAATTCTTATAAGAGATGTACTTCTGGCTGTGAAACGGAACAGTTTGATACTATCAATACAAGAAATTCATGAACTTATGGCTCGTTATTTAAAGATTCCAGATAGCTGGAGAAGCAAGAATTATGCTTTTGAATTCCTCAACTCAATCAGCTCGATCATAAGAGAAGAAATAATGAATGAAGTTCATAATCTGAAATTTCATACAATGATTGTTGATGAAAGCACTGATATCTCAGTGAGCAAGATGCTAATTTTGTACTTTTAATACAGAGTGCATCTACCACAATTTACAGAACATTCACCTAGATTACGAGTTTTGCGTTAGAGGCTGTGCTGTGCTAACGAGCAGTTTATGCTCACCGCTCACTTACAGACAGCGCTGGTATTACGGGTTTTTTACAACCAGACAAGAATTGAGCGTTGAACAAAATTTTGCTCCTTACCGCACTACATCGCCGCAACCTACATTATATTATTAACCCCTAATCTGCCGCTCCGGACACCGCTGCCACCTACATTATACTTATGAACCCCTAATCTGCTGCCCCCAAGATCGCCAACATCTACATTATATTTATTAACCCCTAATCTGCCACCCCCAACGTCGCCGCCACCTACCTACATTTATTAACCCCTAATTTGCTGCTCCCAACTTCGCTGCCACTATAATAAACATATTAACCCCTAAACCGCCACACTCCTGCCTCGCAAACAGTTAAATATTATTAACCCCTAATCTGCTGGCCTTAACATCAACGCCACCTACCTACATTTATTAACCCCTAATCTGCCACCCCCAACATTGCCGCCACTATATTAAAGTTATTAACCCCTAAACCTAAGTCTAACCCTAAACCTAACACCCCCTAACTTAAATATAATTAATAGAAATCTAAATAAAATTACTATAATGAACTAAGGCCTAGATTTAGAGTTTGGCGGTAGCCGTCAAAACCAGCGTTAGAGGCTCCTAATGCTGGTTTTAGGCTACCGCCGGTATTTGGAGTCAGTCAGGAAAGGGTCTAACGCTCACTTTCCAGCCGCGACTTTTCCATACCGCAGATCCCCTTACGTCAATTGCGTATCCTATCTTTTCAATGGGATCTTTCTAACTCCGGTATTTAGAGTCGTGGCTGAAGTGAGCGTTAGAAATCTAACGACAAAACTCCAGCCGCAGAAAAAAGTCAGTAGTTAAGAGCTTTCTTGGCTAACGCCGGTTTATAAAGCTCTTAACTACTGTGCTCTAAAGTACACTAACACCCATAAACTACCTATGTACCCCTAAACCGAGGTCCCCCCACATCGCCGCCACTCGATTAATTTTTTTAACCCCTAATCTGCCGACCGCCACCTACGTTATACTTATGTACCCCTAATCTGCTGCCCCTAACACCGCCGACCCCTATATTATATTTATTAACCCCTAACCTGCCCCCCACAATCGCCGCCAGCTACCTACAATAATTAACCCCTAATCTGCCGACCGCAAAGCGCCGCCACCTACATTATAGCTATGTACCCCTAATCTGCTGCCCCTAACACCGCCGACCCCTATATTATATTTATTAACCCCTAATCTGCCCCCCTCAACGTCGCCTCCACCTGCCTACACTTATTAACCCCTAATCTGCCGAGCGGATCTCACCGCTACTATAATAAAGTTATTAACCCCTAATCCGCCTCACTCCCGCCTCAATAACCCTATAATAAATAGTATTAACCCCTAATCTGCCCTCCCTAACATCGCCGACACCTAACTTCAATTATTAACCCCTAATCTGCCGACCGAATCTCGCCGCTACTGTAATAAATGGATTAACCCCTAAAGCTAAGTCTAACCCTAACACTAACACCCCCCTAAATTAAATATAATTTAAATCTAACAAATAAATTAACTCTTATTAAATAAATTATTCCTATTTAAAGCTAAATACTTACCTGTAAAATAAACCCTAATATAGCTACAATATAAATTATAATTATATTATAGCTATTTTAGGATTTATATTTATTTTACAGGCAACTTTGTATTTATTTTAACCAGGTACAATAGCTATTAAATAGTTAAGAACTATTTAATAGCTAAAATAGTTAAAATAATTACAAAATTACCTGTAAAATAAATCCTAACCTAAGTTACAATTAAACCTAACACTACACTATCAATAAATAAATTAAATAAAATACCTACAATTACCTACAATTAAACCTAACACTACACTATCAATAAATAAATTAAATAAAATACCTACAATTATCTACAATTAAACCTAACACTACACTATCAATAAATAAATTAAATACAATTCCTACAAATAAATACAATTAAATAAACTAACTAAAGTACAAAAAATAAAAAAAATAAGTTACAAAAATAAAAAAATTACAACAATTTTAAACTAATTACACCTACTCTAAGCCCCCTAATAAAATAACAAAGACCCCCAAAATAAAAAAATGCCCTACCCTATTCTAAATTACAAAAGTTCAAAGCTCTTTTACCTTACCAGCCCTGAACAGGGCCCTTTGCGGGGCATGCCCCAAAGAATTCAGCTCTTTTGCCTGTAAAAAAAAACATACAATACCCCCCCCAACATTACAACCCACCACCCACATACCCCTAATCTAACCCAAACCCCCCTTAAATAAACCTAACACTAAGCCCCTGAAGATCTTCCTACCTTGTCTTCACCATGCCAGGTTCACCGATCGATCCAGAAGAGCCTCCGATGTCTTGATCCAAGCCCAAGCGGGGGGCTGAAGAGTGACGTCCATCCTCCGGCTGAAGTCTTGATCCAAGCGGGCAGAAGAGGACATCCGGACCGGCAAACATCTTCATCCAAGCCGCATCTTCTATGTTCTTCAATCCGATGACGACCGGCTGATCTTCAAGACCTCCATCGCGGATCCATCCTTCTTCTCCGACGACTTCCCGACGAATGACGGTTCCTTTAAGGGACGTCATCCAAGATGGCGTCCCTCGAATTCCGATTGGCTGATAGGATTCTATCAGCCAATCGGAATTAAGGTAGGAAAATTCTGATTGGCTGATGGAATCAGCCAATCAGAATCAAGTTCAATCCGATTGGCTGATCCGATCAGCCAATCAGATTGAGCTCGCATTCTATTGGCTGATCGGAACAGCCAATAGAATGCGAGCTCAATCTGATTGGCTGATTGAATCAGCCAATCGGATTGAACTTGATTCTGATTGGCTGATTCCATCAGCCAATCAGAATTTTCCTACCTTAATTCCGATTGGCTGATAGAATCCTATCAGCCAATCGGAATTCGAGGGACGCCATCTTGGATGACGTCCCTTAAAGGAACCGTCATTCGTCGGGAAGTCGTCGGAGAAGAAGGATGGATCCGCGATGGAGGTCTTGAAGATCAGCCGGTCGTCATCGGATTGAAGAACATAGAAGATGCGGCTTGGATGAAGATGTTTGCCGGTCCGGATGTCCTCTTCTGCCCGCTTGGATCAAGACTTCAGCCGGAGGATGGACGTCACTCTTCAGCCCCCCTTGGGCTTGGATCAAGACATCGGAGGCTCTTCTGGATCGATCGGTGAACCTGGCATGGTGAAGACAAGGTAGGAAGATCTTCAGGGGCTTAGTGTTAGGTTTATTTAAGGGGGGTTTGGGTTAGATTAGGGGTATGTGGGTGGTGGGTTGTAATGTTGGGGGGGGTATTGTATGTTTTTTTTTACAGGCAAAAGAGCTGAATTCTTTGGGGCATGCCCCACAAGGGCCCTTTCAGGGCTGGTAAGGTAAAAGAGCTTTGAACTTTTGTAATTTAGAATAGGGTAGGGCATTTTTTTATTTTGGGGGTCTTTGTTATTTTATTAGGGGGCTTAGAGTAGGTGTAATTAGTTTAAAATTGTTGTAATTTTTTTCTAATGTTTGTAAATATTTTTTTATTTTTTGTAACTTAGTTCTTTTTTTTTTTTTACTTTTTTTTATTTTTTTTTTTGTATTTATTTATTTAGTTTTTTTTATTGATAGTGTAGTTTAGGTTTAATTGTAGATAATTGTAGGTATTATTTAATTATTTATTGATAGTGTAGTGTTAGGTTTAATTGTAACTTAGGTTAGGATTTATTTTACAGGTAATTTTGTAATTATTTTAACTATTTTAGCTATTAAATAGTTCTTAACTATTTAATAGCTATTGTACCTGGTTAAAATAAATACAAAGTTACCTGTAAAATAAATATAAATCCTAAAATAGCTATAATATAATTATAATTTATATTGTAGCTATATTAGGGTTTATTTTACAGGTAAGTATTTAGCTTTAAATAGGAATAATTTATTTAATAAGAGTTAATTTATTTCGTTAGATTTAAATTATATTTAATTTAGGGGGGTTTAGGGTTAAAGTTAGACTTAGCTTTAGGGGTTAATAAATTTATTAGAGTAGCGGTGAGCTCCTGTCGGCAGATTAGGGGTTAATACTTGAAGTTAGGTGTCGGCAATGTTAGGGTTAATACTATTTATTATAGGGTTATTGAGGCGGGAGTGAGGCGGATTAGGGGTTAATACATTTATTATAGTAGCGCTCAGGTCCGGTCGGTAGATTAGGGGTTAATAAGTGTAGTTAGGTGGAGGCGACGTTGGGGGGCAGATTAGGGGTTAATAAATATAATATAGGGGTCGGCGATGTTAGGGCAGCAGATTAGGGGTACATAGGGATAATGTAGGTGGCGGGGTGTACGGAGCGGCAGATTAGGGGTTAAAAATAATATGCAGGGGTCAGCGATAGCGGGGGCGGCAGAATAGGGGTTAATAAGTGTAAGGTTAGGGGTGTTTAGACTCGGGGTACATGTTAGAGTGTTAGGTGCAGACGTAGGAAGTGTTTCCCCATAGAAACAATGGGGCTGCGTTAGGAGCTGAACGCGGCTTTTTTGCAGGTGTTAGGTTTTTTTTCAGCTCAAACAGCCCCATTGTTTTCTATGGGGGAATCGTGCACGAGCACGTTTTTGAAGCTGGCCGCGTCCGTAAGCACCGCTGGTATCGAGAGTTGAAGTTGCGGTAAATATGCTCTACGCTCCTTTTTTGGAGCCTAACGCAGCCATTCTGTGAACTCTCAATACCAGCGGTATTTAAAAGGTGCAGAAAAAAGCACGCGTAGCTAACGCACCCTTTGGCCGCAGAACTCTAAATCTAGGTGTAAATTATTCCTATTTAAAACTAAATGCTTACCTATAAAATAAACCCTAAGCTAGCTACAATATAACTAATAGTTACATTGTAGCTAGCTTAGGGTTTATTTTTATTTTACAGGCAAGTTTGTATTTATTTTAACTAGGTAGAATAGTTATTAAATAGTTATTAACTATTTAATAACCACCTAGCTAAAATAAATACAAAATACCTGTAAAATAAAACCTAACCTAAGTTACAATTACACCTAACACTACACTACAATTAAATTATTTCCCTAAATTAAATACAATTAAATTAAATTATCTAAAGTACAAAAAAAACACACTAAATTACAGAAAATAATAAACAAATTATAAGATTTTTAAACTAATTACACCTAATCTAATCCCCCTAACAAAATAAAAAAGCCCCCCCAAATAAAAAAGCCCTACCCTACACTAAATTACAAATAGCCCTTAAAAGGGCCTTTTGCGGGGCATTGCCCCAAAGTAATCAGCTCTTTTACCTGTAAAAAAAAGTACAAATCCCCCCCCAACATTAAAACCCACCACCCACACAACCAACCCTACTCTATAACCCACCCAATACCCCCTTAAAAAAACCTAACACTGACCCCTTGAAGATCACCTTACCGGGAGAAGTCTTCATCCAACCGGGCCGAAGTCCTCAACGAAGCCGGGAGAAGTCTTCATCCAAGCTGGGCGAAGTGGTCCTCCAGACGGGCAGAAGTCTTCATCCATCCGGCGCGGAGCGGGTCCATCTTCGAGACATCCGACGCGGAGCATCCTCTTCTGATGACGGCTAAGACTGAATGAAAGTTCCTTTAAATGATGTCATCCAAGATGGCATCACTTCAATTCCAATTGGCTGATAGAATTCTATCAGCCAATCAGAATTAAGGTAGAAAATATCCTATTGGCTGATGCAATTAGCCAATAGGATTGAACTTCAATCCTATTGGCTGATCCAATCAGCCAATAGGATTTTTTCTACCTTAATTCCTATTGGCTGATAGAATTCTATCAGCCAATCGGAATTGAAGGGATGCCATCTGGGATGACGTCACTTAAAGGTACCTTCCTTCGGTGTTAGCCGTCGATAGAAGAGGATGCTCCGCAGCGGATGTCTTGAAGATGGACCCGCTCCGCGCCAGATGGATGAAGATAGAAGATGCCATCTGGATGAAGACTTCTGCCCGTCTGGAGAACCACTTCACCCGACTTGGATGAAGACTTCTCCCGGCTTCGTTGAGGACTTCGGCCCGGTTGGATGAAACTTCTCCCGGTAAGGTGATCTTCAAGGGATTAGTGTTAAGTTTTTGTAAGGGGGTATTGGGTGGGTTTTAGAGTAGGGTTGGTTGTGTGGGTGGTCGGTTTTAATGTTGGGGGGGATTTGTACTTTTTTTTACAGGTAAAAGAGCTGATTACTTTGGGGCAATGCCCCGCAAAAGGCACTTTAAAGGGCTATTTGTAATTTAGTGTAGGGTAGGGCTTTTTTTATTTTGCGGGGATTAGATTAGGTGTAATTAGTTTAAAAATCTTGTAATTTTTTATTATTTTCTGTAATTTAGTATTTGTTTTTTTCTGTACTTTAGATAATTTAATTGTATTTAATTTAGGGAAATAATTTAATTGTAGTGTAGTGTTAGGTGTAATTGTAACTTAGGCTAGGTTTTATTTTACAGTTACGTTTGTATTTATTTTAACTAGGTAGTTATTAAATAGTTAATAACTATTTAATAACTATTGTACCTAGTTAAAATAAATACAAACTTGCCTGTAAAATAAAAATAAACCCTAAGCTAGATACAATGTAACTATTAGTTATATTGTAGCTAGCTTAGGATTTATTTTACAGGTAAGTATTTAGTTTTAAATAGGAATAATTTAGTTAATTATAGTAATTTTATTTATTTTAATTATATTTACGTTAGTGGGTGTTAGGGTTAGACTTAGGTTTAGGGGTTAATAAGTTTAATATAGTGGCGGCGACGTTGGGGGCGGCAGATTAGGGGTTAATAAATGTAGGTAGGTAGCGTTGATGTTAGGGACAGCAGATTAGGGTTAATAATATTTAACTAATGTTTGCGATGCAGGAGTGCGGCGGTTTAGGGGTTAATATATTTATTATAGTGGCGGGGATGTCCGGTTCGGCAGATTAGGGGTTACAAATTTTATTTTAGTGTTTGCGATGTGGGGGGGTCTCGGTTTAGGGGTTAATAGGTAGTTTATGGGTGTTGGTGTACTTTTTAGCATTTTAGTTAAGAGTTTTATGTTACAGCGTTGTAGTGTAAAACTCTTAACTAAAAATGCGGTACCAGTCTTGACAGGAGAGGGTGTACCGCTCACTTTTTGGCAGACTCGTAATACCGGCGCTATGCAAGTCCCATTGAAAAAAAGAGGATACGCAATTTACGTAAGTGGATTTGCGGTATTTCCAAGTCTGGCCAAAAAAGTGAGCGGTACACCTGTACCTTCAAGACTCGTAATACCAGCGGGCATTAAAAAGCAGCGTTGGGACCGGCCAACGCTGCTTTTTAAGCCTAACACACAACTCGTAATCTAGCCGATTGTTTGGTGGAATAGTGAAACTGATAGCTGGCAATGCAAAAACTGTTACCTCTGCAATTACCAACTTCTACAGCACCTATGAGTTAGATTTAAAGAAAATGGTTATGTTTACCTCTGAAGGTGCTTCTGTAATGTTGGGCAAGAATAATGGTGTTGCAACACGGCTGAAGAAGTATGTTCCACACTTGATTGAACAACATTGTGTTGCCCACTGTGAAGATTTAGGCATAGGATGCCGTGAAACATGTGCCTTTAATAAAAGAAATTTAAACTTTATTGAGAACTGTCTATGGCTGGTTCTGCCAATCTTCAACAAGAAAAGGAAAATTACATGAAATTGCCTCAGTTGCCCAGTGTGATGTGGTATCATTTAAACCAATCAATCAAGTACGATGGCTGTCAAAGTATTTTGCTCTTGCTGCACTAATGTGCAATTATGATCCACTTAAGTATTTTGAACACGAAAAAGAGGAAAATGATCCAATTGCAAAATACTGCTTTAAGAAGATGTCTGACCACAACTACCACATTTCTCTGGCTGTGTTAAATTATGTTCTTGGTGATCTTGCAGACTTGTGCAAGTCCTTACAGAAAAGTAGTCTGACTACCATAGAAGCAATACAGCTTGCAATGGCCAAGATTCAGAAGATAAACAATCAGTACTTTAGTGAGGAATCTAATTTCCCTATATAAAAAAGAAACACTATTCAGCCAACCAATAAAATCTGGAACATTTAAAACATTTCAAGACCTGGTCAATTTTACTCTTCAAAATCATGCTGATCACTGTATGGCATCTCAGCTTGTGGATATCTGTGCAACATTTCAGGCATCCAGTGCAGATTGCGAAAGGGGATTCAGCCTTATGAATATTAAAACCAAATCTAGGAACAGACTAGAAGAGAAACATCTTGATATGCTGATGTTTACAAAGTCTTATCTTCTTCAGTGTGACTCTGTTAATCTTGATAAAGTTATATGCAATGGAGAAGTTCCAAAGAGAGAAGAATACAGCACAGAAGAGTAGTTGGGGTGAAGAAGATGATGAGGATGACATCAACACAGAGTCTGGACAACCTATGTCGTGCTTAGGTTTTGTTCCCTGTGACTCTAGAGAAACTATACCACACTTGAGCCCTGCTCCTTATGAGTCTAAACCGCACTCAAGCATTTTTCTATCTATCATATAGTACAAATCCAGTAAAAAAAAATCTTTAAAATGTTAAACTATTTTTTCCCTATGCATGAGTAAAAAATA
>NW_026510830.1:0-56780 GCF_027579735.1 Bombina bombina | reverse complement strand
CCAAGTGTCCTTGAATTGCATCTACCTCCTGCCTGCCAGCCTTTTGTGCCAGGCCATCTAGCCAACTATTTACACCAATCATAATTGTTGTCACAGACAGTATAGTTACTAATTAAAATTAAAAAAAATTTGATTGTTGATCTTAATCCTCAGTTTGCTCGTGCCCTAGAATTGCACTTTTCTACTGCCTTCCAAGCCTGTGTGCCAGGCCTACTTGAAAAATATTTACACCAATCATATTTGTTCTCACAGTATTCTTAATAATTAAAAATTAAAAATTTTGGTAATAGTTGTTGTGAATCCTCAGTTTGCTGGTGCCATTGAATTGCACTTTCCTCCTGCCTTGCAGCCTGCTGTGAGCCAGGCCCACCTAGCCAATTATTGCCAGCAATCATATTTCTTTTAACAGTATTGCAAAAATTGTCAATCATCACTGTTTTGACTGTCAGTAATCAGTCTCCTAGTGTCCTTGAATTGCATCTACCTCCTGCCTGCCAGCCTTTTGTGCCAGGCCGTCTTGCCAACTATTTACACCAATCATAATTTTTGGTCACAGTATAGTTACTAATTAAAATTAAAAAAATTCTTGATTGTTGATGATCTTAATCCTCAGTTTGCTCGTGCCCTAGAATTGCACTTTTCTACTGCCTTCCAAGCCTGTGTGCCAGGCCTACTTGAAAAATATTTACACCAATCATATTTGTTGTCACAGTATTCTTAATAATTAAAAATTAAAATTTTTGGTAATAGTTGTGAATCCTCAGTTTGCTGGTGCCATTGAATTGCACTTTCCTCCTGCCTTGCAGCCTGCTGTGTGCCCACCTAGCCAATTATTGCCAGCAATCATATTTCTTTTAACAGTATTGCAAAAATTGTAAATCATCACTGTTTTTTTTTTTTGTTTTTTTTTTAAATATATTTTTTATTGGAGTCATAAACAGATACAACCAAAGATTATGCCCCAAAACATTTGCAGAAGAGTGCATATACAATATTGTTAGATAAATGTTACAATAAGAACCCTACAGTAAGGGAATAATATATCCATACAGCACACGTAATGTTATAAAATTTGGGCAGTTTACAATAAGACTTCAGTTTTATAATAAGAGAAATTACAATAAAACAGAAATTGTCCTCCCTGGACCATATAGCAAGCGAATTGGAGTGTCTACTCAGATATAATTAGGGTCAGGGGGGATTAGCTTTATAGTTTAAAATGGAAGGGGAGGGATGCAGCGGGCAAGAGCCGCTCGAAATATAATGGGGGGAGGGGGGGATGGAGGGCGGAGCCAGCCAGGATATGAATCTTATATTAATTATTATCGGGACTCTAAATGAGCATTAGTTTTAATTGCCAAGTAAACTCTTAAGAATATCTAGATAGGGTATAAATTGGGGTAGATAATTAAAGGGATATAGTGGTGAGCCCTCATTAGTCTCATTATGACCTAAAGACGGTGCTTTATATACCAGCATGAATCTTGGGACCAGGGATATGAGGACTAGAGTAGAATGAAAGACAAAACACAACGGTATCATGACCAACATTAGGGATTAACTTTCGATAAAATGTATAGGGATAACTCCCAACACCATTAAGCGGAGAGGGGGACATTAGTATGTATAGTACATGGGGGATTTCCAGGTGGGCCCCTCCCCTAGGGAGTTACCAGCTATAGGCGATGTGGGAGAAGGAATAGGGGTATGACCCACAGGCAACCAGTACCGGCGGGAAAGGGAGGGGAGGAGCCCACCAGAGCAAAAAATTTTGTATTAATATTAAACTCAACATAAGCAATGTCATATCCTAGGAACATAAATATAATAAAGCAGAGGCATAGCATAATTCCATAAACAGTTATAAAAGCAAAGAGTATTAAATACAGTAAGTGTACCCACTAGCGCCTAAACAGATACAGATCTTTGCGGGCGAAGGAAAAAACAAACTATGTCTATATCTTAGACAGTCGGTGAAGGCTGCATTTCTTTTACCATCTTGGTGCGACTAGGGGTCCCTAAAGGGAATGCGTCACTGGAGATTAGCAGTATATACATGGATTAATAGCTAGTATGAACGCATTATAACGTGCTTAAGGAGAATTCAGGACATATGGGTTTGCGACATAACTAGTAGGTTATATGCTGTTCAACGAAAACCCTATCATGGGATAGGTGGATATATCTACTAGGTAATTATGGGGGGTGTCTGTAGAGCTATGCAGGGACTCTAGATAGAGTTTATTAAAAGTATGTACTAATGTAAGGGTCCATCTATAGGTGATTTTAAGTGAACTTAATCTTAGAGTGATGTCTTGGTAACTACATGGTATATACAGAGGAGGGATGGATATGGAACTTGTCCTGCTCAGACCAGATAGAGTGTATAATAATTAAAGCAAGCTATAAGCTAGTTGTTATCAGAACATCTTAAGGCAGCGAAAACAGACAAAAATAGTTTGGTAAGGAGCAGGTCCTCAGGGTGAAATACTGAAAATAATTGAGCAATTATAACAGCCTTGAAAACAGTATAGGACTGATGAGGTTCAGTGCTAGATGAGTGGTCTTCAGATAAAACACAGGTACTCTTAGGGATAAAACAAACCTACTTTAAAATAAGATATAAAAAACTGCTAGTCAGAACAACACATATTAACAAACAACTTTAACTTTAACTTTAAGAGTACTGGTGATATAATTGACTCCAGGTAGCCATTCTAGTATAATCTATATTCTATGGGGAGTAGTTTAGCCAAAGATAGATAATAGCCTTATGTGGTATGGCTCTTCTCACAAAATTAAGGAATGAGCTGTAGCTAATTAACTACGTCTATGTGTAAGAGATCAAAGCCAGGCACAATGGCGTCTCTAGTTTAGGTGCTTTAGGTATTTATGCTAGCAATTTAACACAACCAATACAAAACATATAACATAACACATAAGGGGTACATAAGAGCTAAAAATGAGTAAATGTGAAAGCAGTCTGTTAGAGAATGCAATTTTCCAATGATGCTGTGTAGGTCTGCCGCTACGGTACCCGATACAACAGGCAAAGAACAAGAGTACAAGAACAGTTTCTTCATCCTCTGGCAAGCGATGCAGACACAAACTACATTGCAGGAGATGTCATAGAGAATAGAACAAAAAACCTGTGTATAACAGAGCTAACAACTGCAGCCAATAACTTGACTGCAGTTTCCAAGCTATAGGGGAACATCGTCAGCAAGTAGTCTGTGTCTCACAACTAGGACAAAGTTAGAGAGTTAACGGACCGGAGAGGGCTGACCCGGCTCCGGGTACCGCTTCACAGATATCTCTGTCTCACCCGACACCAGCCCGTGGGGGCCATTGGATAGGCTGAATGATGTCAGCGGCTGGTTGTCGTAGTCTCCTAAGACCCTGATGTTGTGCGGAGGCTATTAGGCAAAAGTTATTATTGAAGAAATTGGATATCCGTGAGTCATTAGCATAGGAATGACCGGGACTACGACCTGGACAGCTCTTCCAAGGTTTCTTCTGGGCCCGCTGCAATCTTATAGCAACAGGAGTGAAAAATCATCACTGTTTTGACTGTCAGTAATCAGTCTCCTAGTGTCCTTGAATTGCATCTACCTCCTGCCTGCCAGCCTTTTGTGCCAAGCCGTCTTGCCAACTTTTTACACCAATCATAATTTTTGGTCACAGTATAGTTACTAATTAAAATTAAAAAATTCTTGATTGTTGATGATCTTAATCCTCAGTTTGCTCGTGCCCTGGAATTGCACTTTTCTACTGCCTTCCAAGCCTGTGTGCCAGGCCTACTTGAAAAATATTTACACCAATCATTTTTTTGTGACAGAATTCTTAATAATTAAAAATTAAAATTTTTGGTAATAGTTGTTGTGAATCCTCAGTTTGCTGGTGCCATTGAATTGCACTTTCCTCCTGCCTTGCAGCCTGCTGTGAGCCAGGCCCACCTAGCCAATTATTGCCAGCAATCATATTTCTTTTAACAGTATTGCAAAAATTGTCAATCATCACTGTTTTGACTGTCAGTAATCAGTCTCCTAGTGTCCTTGAATTGCATCTACCTCCTGCCTGCCAGCCTTTTGTGCCAGGCCGTCTAGCCAACTATTTACACCAATCATAATTGTTGTCACAGACAGTATAGTTACTAATTAAAATTAAAAAAAATTTGATTGTTGATCTTAATCCTCAGTTTGCTCGTGCCCTAGAATTGCACTTTTCTACTGCCTTCCAAGCCTGTGTGCCAGGCCTACTTGAAAAATATTTACACCAATCATATTTGTTCTCACAGTATTCTTAATAATTAAAAATTAAAATTTTTGGTAATAGTTGTTGTGAATCCTCAGTTTGCTGGTGCCATTGAATTGCACTTTCCTCCTGCCTTGCAGCCTGCTGTGAGCCAGGCCCACCTAGCCAATTATTGCCAGCAATCATATTTCTTTTAACAGTATTGCAAAAATTGTCAATCATCACTGTTTTGACTGTCAGTAATCAGTCTCCTAGTGTCCTTGAATTGCATCTACCTCCTGCCTGCCAGCCTTTTGTGCCAGGCCGTCTTGCCAACTATTTACACCAATCATAATTTTTGGTCACAGTATAGTTACTAATTAAAATTAAAAAAATTCTTGATTGTTGATGATCTTAATCCTCAGTTTGCTCGTGCCCTAGAATTGCACTTTTCTACTGCCTTCCAAGCCTGTGTGCCAGGCCTACTTGAAAAATATTTACACCAATCATATTTGTTGTCACAGTATTCTTAATAATTAAAAATTAATATTTTTGGTAATAGTTGTTGTGAATCCTCAGTTTGCTGGTGCCATTGAATTGCACTTTCCTCCTGCCTTGCAGCCTGCTGTGTGCCCACCTAGCCAATTATTGCCAGCAATCATATTTCTTTTAACAGTATTGCAAAAATTGTAAATCATCACTGTTTTGACTGTCAGTAATCAGTCTCCTAGTGTCCTTGAATTGCATCTACCTCCTGCCTGCCAGCCTTTTGTGCCAAGCCGTCTTGCCAACTATTTACACCAATCATAATTTTTGGTCACAGTATAGTTACTAATTAAAATTAAAAAATTCTTGATTGTTGATGATCTTAATCCTCAGTTTGCTCGTGCCCTGGAATTGCACTTTTCTACTGCCTTCCAAGCCTGTGTGCCAGGCCTACTTGAAAAATATTTACACCAATCATATTTGTTGTGACAGTATTCTTAATAATTAAAAATTAATTTTTTTGGTAATAGTTGTTGTGAATCCTCAGTTTGCTGGTGCCATTGAATTGCACTTTCCTCCTGCCTTGCAGCCTGCTGTGAGCCAGGCCCACCTAGCCAATTATTGCCAGCAATCATATTTCTTTTAACAGTATTGCAAAAATTGTCAATCATCACTGTTTTGACTGTCAGTAATCAGTCTCCTAGTGTCCTTGAATTGCATCTACCTCCTGCCTGCCAGCCTTTTGTGCCAGGCCGTCTTGCCAACTATTTACACCAATCATAATTTTTGGTCACAGTATAGTTACTAATTAAAATTAAAAAATTCTTGATTGTTGATGATCTTAATCCTCAGTTTGCTCGTGCCCTAGAATTGCACTTTTCTACTGCCTTCCAAGCCTGTGTGCCAGGCCTACTTGAAAAATATTTACACCAATCATATTTGTTGTGACAGTATTCTTAATAATTAAAAATTAAAAATTTTGGTAATAGTTTGTAATGATTGACTAAGTTCTTTGCCTTATCCTTTGTATAGCTGTGTCTTTTCACACTTACATAACTCCTCCCCAACAAGCTGTTTAAATTTCCCTCCTACTCATACCAAATTGCTTGATTGTTGAATCCAGCTTCTCACCCTCTAACCTGCTTGCAACTTTAGAGACAGACGCGGCTCACCTCTCTACCAAACACAGGACCGGAACCGGCAAGCTGTGACGTCACACGCCATCGCACACGCTGCAATTTCCCCAAACTCTGCAGGGGAACTTCGCTCTGTCCGGACAGACCTCACCCCTTACTTTTACTAGTAAGTCTCAAAAGCGCTTCCTTCAAACTCATACCAAAGTAACTTACGATCATTCTGCAATTACTCCTGACATGTCTCAGAATCTTAGTTAGGTTGCCTTCATATGTAAATGCTCTATTCAACCTATATTCTTAAGAGTTCAGATTCAACACCTAATTGCTGCATAAATCTCATTAACCCTATTTTGTTGCCTTAAGTTGTACACTAAGTCTGCTGCCACCTATGATTAGATATGGTATGTCTAAAACTTTAACTTGCAATTGCTTGTTGTTTATATGTGGGAACCAGTTTGTCAATACTGAGTGGGGCTATATGCTCTGAGGTCTCAGCCATTGTCACTCCTATCCTTATATTAAAGTGAACTGTATCTAATGATTCTGATCCTTGCTGCCTTCCCTCACTTACACAGAATCACTGATACATTCACAACACTCCTAAACCTGCAGTTGTGGTCCTAAAAATTCCCTCTCTCCTTTACAGGGGTGAGATTACCTTCCACAGGCTGACAATAACAATCAAGCCTTACCATGGACCCAGCAGCCTTATTATCACATGTAGAGAAATTAACTCAAACTGTAGATAACCTTACAACAGGGTTAAATACACTACAATTAGAAAACTCTGCCTTAAAGCAATACATCAATGAAAAAATTGATACCCTCACTGCACATATTAGTTCTAGTGAACCTCAACCTAATCCTCCACAAACATTTAGTGGTATTCGTTCAGAATTTAGGGAATTCAAAAACTCATGTTCCTTATATTTCAAATTAAAACCCAAAACATACTTCAATGATCATTTGAAGGTTCTCACCACAATTTCCTATCTACGTGGTGAACCACGTATATGGGCAAATTTGTTTTTTGAAACCAATGACCCATTGCTGTACTCATTTGATCAGTTTTTTAAAGCAATGGGACAGCTATATGATGATCCCTACAAACAGCTGTCTGCTGAGACAGCAATGAGGTCTCTGAGACAACATAAAAGGCCTGTGGAGGACTACATCGCAGAGTTTAAGAAATGGTCCCCTGATACACAGTGGAATGACCTTTCCTTGCGCAATCAATTCCGCCTAGGCCTCTCAGATACTCTCAAGGATGAGCTAGCTAGACAACCCCTCCCAGAGACTTTAGAACTCCTAATAGATGCTAGCATCACATTAGATAGACGCATCAGAGAGAGACGCTCAGAAAAGTCACACTTAGAAACATCCACCAAACAAACAGTTACTACTCTACATCCACCTAAGACAACTACAAAAGCCTCTGAAATCCCTATGGAACTCGGTTTCATCAGAGGTCCATTAACGCTACAGGAAAAATTAAGAAGAAAAGCTTTAGATCTCTGTATGTACTGTGGAGGGATCGATCACTCTGTAAAGGACTGCTCTCAATTACAGCGTAGGAAGGGTAAGATGAACACCACAAGTATTTGTTTATCCGCTAAACAACCACAATCTAATCATTGCTCCCTTCCTATCTTATTACAGTGGGATCAGCAAAGACTCAACTCACAAGCAATCCTTGACTCTGGTGCCAGCCACAATTATATAGATTACCAATTCACTATTGTAAATAAAATTCCACTAGTTAAGAAAATGGTGCCTAGTATACTTCGTTTTATTGATGGTAAGGAAATTACATCAGGACCCATCTTATACCACACCATACCTTTAAGGCTCACCACACATGACCAACACACAGAATTTCTTACTTTTGATGTTATACCCTCACCTCTATATCCCATTATACTTGGTATCAGTTGGTTTAAACAACACGATCCCACTATACAATGGTCAACTTCACATGTCATCTTTGATTCTCCTTATTGTAAAAATTTGTGTCTCCATCATGAACAAATTTTACTTGATGTTCCTTTACAAATCCCCAAGGAATACATAACATTCGCTGATGTCTTTGACAAAAAGGAATCAGAGAATCTACCCCCTCATAGGGTTTATGACTGCCCTATAGATCTCCTACCAGGTGTTGATATACCTTACGGCCATATATTTCCCCTCTCTGATCCTGAGTTACAACATCTAAAAACTTATTTGGCAGATAATTTGAAGAAAGGTTTTATACGTCCTTCCACCTCCCCAGCTGGGGCTGGTATTTTTTTTGTTAAAAACAAAGATCAATCCCTAAGACCCATTATCGATTACAGAGAGTTAAACAAGCGTACGATAAAAAACCGCTATCCACTACCTTTAATTCCTCAACTCCTTGATAGATTACAAAATGCTACCATATACACTAAATTGGATCTTAGAGGGGCTTACAACTTGGTACGAATAAAGGAGGGTCATGAATGGCTTACAGCATTCCGTACACGTTATGGCCTTTTTGAATATACTGTGATGCCATTTGGCCTCTGTAATGCCCCGGCTACTTTTCAGTATTTCATAAATGATATCTTCAAGGATTTTTTGGATTTATTTATGGTAATATACCTGGATGACATACTCATATTCTCTACCTCACTTACTGAACACATCAAACATGTCACCCTAGTATTAACACGGTTACGAGAGAACTCTCTTTATGTTAAACTAGAAAAATGCTTATTTCACTCCAAAGAAATTAAATTTCTAGGTTATATTGTATCACCCCAAGGTATCCAGATGGATAATGATAAGATATCGGTAATTCAAAATTGGCCTTCCCCAAAAAGTAAAAAGGATATTCAAAGGTTCATGGGTTTCGCCAATTTCTACAGAAAGTTTATTAAAAATTTTGCTGACTTGACTAGACCCTTAACTAACTTGACCAAATCTGACACACACTTCAAATGGAACGATGATTTAGAAGGAATATTCAATTTTTTAAAAAAAGCTTTCACTACGGCCCCTATCCTCCAATTCCCTAATTCTGAGTTGCAGTACATCTTGGAAGTAGATGCATCTAATTATGCTTTGGGGGCAATTCTCTCACAGAGGCAGACTCCAAAAGATCCTCTGCATCCTGTTGCCTTCTATTCACGTATTCTTAATTCAGCTGAAATAAACTATCCAATAGGTGATAAAGAACTGTTAGCAATCAAAACATCATTGGAACAATGGAGACACCTTCTAGAAGGGACCCTTCTTCCAATCTTGATTTACACGGATCACAAAAATCTAGAATACCTACAATCTAATAGGACTCTTAGCGCACGACAGGTCCGATGGAACCTATTCTTGGCTAGATTTAATTATCTTATCACCTACCGTCCTGCAAACAAGAACAAGAAGGCTGATGCCCTTTCAAGACACTTGGTGGACCAAGTGTCACATCCAAACCTTTCACCTTTAATTCCTCTTGACAGATTCTTAGCTTTAACTACAGAACAAAACATTCAGTTCAAATCAGCACAACAGGCTGACTCCAATAAACCATTACAGGTCTTGGATTTACACTCGGATGGGTTGTATTATTATCAACAACAAATCTATGTACCCAACAGTCTCAGAACAACAGTCTTAAAAACTTTACATGATTCTCCATCTGCTGGACACATGGGCATAAAGAAAACTCAAGAATTAGTCTCCAGATTCTTTTGGTGGCCTACCTGCCTCTCTGATGTTGAGGATTACGTTAAAACCTGCTTAATCTGCGAAACTACAAAAAAAGGGAGGACTCCCCCTTACGGGAAATTGATCCCATTACCAACTCCTGACCGTCCTTGGAAGGACATAGCAATTGACTACATAGTCGACCTACCTATTTCTGAAGGGAATAACACCATATTAGTAGTCGTAGACCTATTTAGTAAAATGGCACATTTCGTGCCCTATCATAAGCTGCCAACTTCTTCTGAAACCATTTCCTTAATGATACATCATATATTCAAGTATCACGGACTCCCTAATAGTATTACCTCAGATAGGGGAACTCAATTCACCAGCCAATTCTGGAAACAACTTTGTCACTCATTGGGTATTTCTAGACGTCTCAGTACCTCTTTTCATCCCCAAACTAATGGCCAGACTGAAAGGACAAACCAGTGCATAGAACAATATTTAAGATGTTTCATTTCAGCTAAACAAGATACCTGGACACAACTACTACCATACGCAGAATTCGCCTTCAACAATTCCATCCATTCCTCTACAAAGTTCACACCATTCTTCATTAATTATGGTTTCCATCCTTCTTTTGAATGGGATTCTATGGACAGCAATAGTTGTCCTGTTGTGAATGACCTCATCAACACTATTAGTGAATCTTTTTCACTAACTGCTGAAAATATTCGCATCGCCAAGGATCGCTATAAATTCCATTATGATAAAAAAAGGATTTCCTCGCCTAAATATAGTGTAGGTGACTACGTTTGGTTATCAACACGTAATCTACATTTACCCCTTCCTTCCAGGAAATTATCTTCAAACTTCATTGGACCATTTCCCATCATAAAAATTGTGAATATGAACGCTGTTACTCTTGCATTACCAGCAAATCTGAAATCCCATCCTACCTTTCATGTGTCTCTCCTCAAGCCTTATAGACAACTTCGTCACCATGATCCTTCTATTCCTTTACTTCCTCATCTACAGGATACCACCCTGGAGTATGAGGTACAAGATGTCTTGGACTCCCGACGTTTTCGTGGGCAGCTTCAGTATCTGGTCCATTGGAAGGGCTACCCTGATTCGGAGGACTCCTGGGAACCGGCTTCCAATCTTTCTGCCCCCCGGTTGGTGGCCAGGTTCCATGAACGTTATCCTGATCGTCCTGGACTCGATCCCCGGAGTTGATCTTTGGGGGGGGGGTCCTGTAATGATTGACTAAGTTCTTTGCCTTATCCTTTGTATAGCTGTGTCTTTTCACACTTACATAACTCCTCCCCAACAAGCTGTTTAAATTTCCCTCCTACTCATACCAAATTGCTTGATTGTTGAATCCAGCTTCTCACCCTCTAACCTGCTTGCAACTTTAGAGACAGACGCAGCTCACCTCTCTACCAAACACAGGACCGGAACCGGCAAGCTGTGACGTCACACGCCATCGCACACGCTGCAATTTCCCCAAACTCTGCAGGGGAACTTCGCTCTGTCCGGACAGACCTCACCCCTTACTTTTACTAGTAAGTCTCAAAAGCGCTTCCTTCAAACTCATACCAAAGTAACTTACGATCATTCTGCAATTACTCCTGACATGTCTCAGAATCTTAGTTAGGTTGCCTTCATATGTAAATGCTCTATTCAACCTATATTCTTAAGAGTTCAGATTCAACACCTAATTGCTGCATAAATCTCATTAACCCTATTTTGTTGCCTTAAGTTGTACACTAAGTCTGCTGCCACCTATGATTAGATATGGTATGTCTAAAACTTTAACTTGCAATTGCTTGTTGTTTATATGTGGGAACCAGTTTGTCAATACTGAGTGGGGCTATATGCTCTGAGGTCTCAGCCATTGTCACTCCTATCCTTATATTAAAGTGAACTGTATCTAATGATTCTGATCCTTGCTGCCTTCCCTCACTTACACAGAATCACTGATACATTCACAACACTCCTAAACCTGCAGTTGTGGTCCTAAAAATTCCCTCTCTCCTTTACAGGGGTGAGATTACCTTCCACAGGCTGACATAGTTGTTGTGAATCCTCAGTTTGCTGGTGCCATTGAATTGCACTTTCCTCCTGCCTTGCAGCCTGCTGTGAGCCAGGCCCACCTAGCCAATTATTGCCAGCAATCATATTTCTTTTAACAGTATTGCAAAAATTGTCAATCATCACTGTTTTGACTGTCAGTAATCAGTCTCCTAGTGTCCTTGAATTGCATCTACCTCCTGCCTGCCAGCCTTTTGTGCCAGGCCGTCTTGCCAACTATTTACACCAATCATAATTTTTGGTCACAGTATAGTTACTAATTAAAATTTAAAAATTCTTGATTGTTGATGATCTTAATCCTCAGTTTGCTTGTGCCCTAGAATTGCACTTTTCTACTGCCTTCCAAGCCTGTGTGCCAGGCCTACTTGAAAAATATTTACACCAATCATATTTTTTGTGACAGAATTCTTAATAATTAAAAATTAAAATTTTTGGTAATAGTTGTTGTGAATCCTCAGTTTGCTGGTGCCATTGAATTGCACTTTCCTCCTGCCTTGCAGCCTGCTGTGAGCCAGGCCCACCTAGCCAATTATTGCCAGCAATCATATTTCTTTTAACAGTATTGCAAAAATTGTCAATCATCACTGTTTTGACTGTCAGTAATCAGTCTCCAAGTGTCCTTGAATTGCATCTACCTCCTGCCTGCCAGCCTTTTGTGCCAGGCCGTCTAGCCAACTATTTACACCAATCATAATTGTTGTCACAGACAGTATAGTTACTAATTAAAATTAAAAAAATTTGATTGTTGATCTTAATCCTCAGTTTGCTCGTGCCCTAGAATTGCACTTTTCTACTGCCTTCCAAGCCTGTGTGCCAGGCCTACTTGAAAAATATTTACACCAATCATATTTGTTCTCACAGTATTCTTAATAATTAAAAATTAAAAATTTTGGTAATAGTTGTTGTGAATCCTCAGTTTGCTGGTGCCATTGAATTGCACTTTCCTCCTGCCTTGCAGCCTGCTGTGAGCCAGGCCCACCTAGCCAATTATTGCCAGCAATCATATTTCTTTTAACAGTATTGCAAAAATTGTCAATCATCACTGTTTTGACTGTCAGTAATCAGTCTCCTAGTGTCCTTGAATTGCATCTACCTCCTGCCTGCCAGCCTTTTGTGCCAGGCCGTCTTGCCAACTATTTACACCAATCATAATTTTTGGTCACAGTATAGTTACTAATTAAAATTAAAAAAATTCTTGATTGTTGATGATCTTAATCCTCAGTTTGCTCGTGCCCTAGAATTGCACTTTTCTACTGCCTTCCAAAACTGTGTGCCAGGCCTACTTGAAAAATATTTACACCAATCATATTTGTTGTCACAGTATTCTTAATAATTAAAAATTAAAATTTTTGGTAATAGTTGTTGTGAATCCTCAGTTTGCTGGTGCCATTGAATTGCACTTTCCTCCTGCCTTGCAGCCTGCTGTGTGCCCACCTAGCCAATTATTGCCAGCAATCATATTTCTTTTAACAGTATTGCAAAAATTGTCAATCATCACTGTTTTGACTGTCAGTAATCAGTCTCCTAGTGTCCTTGAATTGCATCTACCTCCTGCCTGCCAGCCTTTTGTGCCAGGCCGTCTTGCCAACTATTTACACCAATCATAATTTTTGGTCACAGTATAGTTACTAATTCAAATTAAAAAATTCTTGATTGTTGATGATCTTAATCCTCAGTTTGCTCGTGCCCTAGAATTGCACTTTTCTACTGCCTTCCAAGCCTGTGTGCCAGGCCTACTTGAAAAATATTTACACCAATCATATTTGTTGTGACAGTATTCTTAATAATTAAAAATTAAAAATTTTGGTAATAGTTGTTGTGAATCCTCAGTTTGCTGGTGCCATTGAATTGCACTTTCCTCCTGCCTTGCAGCCTGCTGTGAGCCAGGCCCACCTAGCCAATTATTGCCAGCAATCATATTTCTTTTAACAGTATTGCAAAAATTGTCAATCATCACTGTTTTGACTGTCAGTAATCAGTGTCCTAGTGTCCTTGAATTGCATCTAACTCCTGCCTGCCAGCCTTTTGTGCCAGGCCGTCTAGCCAACTATTTACACCAATCATAATTGTTGTCACAGACAGTATAGTTACTAATTAAAATTAAAAAAATTTTGATTGTTGATCTTAATCCTCAGTTTGCTCGTGCCCTAGAATTGCACTTTTCTACTGCCTTCCAAGCCTGTGTGCCAGGCCTACTTGAAAAATATTTACACCAATCATACTTGTTCTCACAGTATTCTTAATAATTAAAAATTAAAAATTTTGGTAATAGTTGTTGTGAATCCTCAGTTTGCTGGTGCCATTGAATTGCACTTTCCTCCTGCCTTGCAGCCTGCTGTGAGCCAGGCCCACCTAGCCAATTATTGCCAGCAATCATATTTCTTTTAACAGTATTGCAAAAATTGTCAATCATCACTGTTTTGACTGTCAGTAATCAGTCTCCTAGTGTCCTTGAATTGCATCTACCTCCTGCCTGCCAGCCTTTTGTGCCAGGCCGTCTTGCCAACTATTTACACCAATCATAATTTTTGGTCACAGTATAGTTACTAATTAAAATTAAAAAAATTCTTGATTGTTGATGATCTTAATCCTCAGTTTGCTCGTGCCCTAGAATTGCACTTTTCTACTGCCTTCCAAGCCTGTGTGCCAGGCCTACTTGAAAAATATTTACACCAATCATATTTGTTGTCACAGTATTCTTAATAATTAAAAATTAAAATTTTTGGTAATAGTTGTTGTGAATCCTCAGTTTGCTGGTGCCATTGAATTGCACTTTCCTCCTGCCTTGCAGCCTGCTGTGTGCCCACCTAGCCAATTATTGCCAGCAATCATATTTCTTTTAACAGTATTGCAAAAATTGTAAATCATCACTGTTTTTTTTTTTTGTTTTTTTTTTAAATATATTTTTTATTGGAGTCATAAACAGATACAACCAAAGATTATGCCCCAAAACATTTGCAGAAGAGTGCATATACAATATTGTTAGATAAATGTTACAATAAGAACCCTACAGTAAGGGAATAATATATCCATACAGCACACGTAATGTTATAAAATTTGGGCAGTTTACAATAAGACTTCAGTTTTATAATAAGAGAAATTACAATAAAACAGAAATTGTCCTCCCTGGACCATATAGCAAGCGAATTGGAGTGTCTACTCAGATATAATTAGGGTCAGGGGGGATTAGCTTTATAGTTTAAAATGGAAGGGGAGGGATGCAGCGGGCAAGAGCCGCTCGAAATATAATGGGGGGAGGGGGGGATGGAGGGCGGAGCCAGCCAGGATATGAATCTTATATTAATTATTATCGGGACTCTAAATGAGCATTAGTTTTAATTGCCAAGTAAACTCTTAAGAATATCTAGATAGGGTATAAATTGGGGTAGATAATTAAAGGGATATAGTGGTGAGCCCTCATTAGTCTCATTATGACCTAAAGACGGTGCTTTATATACCAGCATGAATCTTGGGACCAGGGATATGAGGACTAGAGTAGAATGAAAGACAAAACACAACGGTATCATGACCAACATTAGGGATTAACTTTCGATAAAATGTATAGGGATAACTCCCAACACCATTAAGCGGAGAGGGGGACATTAGTATGTATAGTACATGGGGGATTTCCAGGTGGGCCCCTCCCCTAGGGAGTTACCAGCTATAGGCGATGTGGGAGAAGGAATAGGGGTATGACCCACAGGCAACCAGTACCGGCGGGAAAGGGAGGGGAGGAGCCCACCAGAGCCAAAAATTTTGTATTAATATTAAACTCAACATAAGCAATGTCATATCCTAGGAACATAAATATAATAAAGCAGAGGCATAGCATAATTCCATAAACAGTTATAAAAGCAAAGAGTATTAAATACAGTAAGTGTACCCACTAGCGCCTAAACAGATACAGATCTTTGCGGGCGAAGGAAAAAACAAACTATGTCTATATCTTAGACAGTCGGTGAAGGCTGCATTTCTTTTACCATCTTGGTGCGACTAGGGGTCCCTAAAGGGAATGCGTCACTGGAGATTAGCAGTATATACATGGATTAATAGCTAGTATGAACGCATTATAACGTGCTTAAGGAGAATTCAGGACATATGGGTTTGCGACATAACTAGTAGGTTATATGCTGTTCAACGAAAACCCTATCATGGGATAGGTGGATATATCTACTAGGTAATTATGGGGGGTGTCTGTAGAGCTATGCAGGGACTCTAGATAGAGTTTATTAAAAGTATGTACTAATGTAAGGGTCCATCTATAGGTGATTTTAAGTGAACTTAATCTTAGAGTGATGTCTTGGTAACTACATGGTATATACAGAGGAGGGATGGATATGGAACTTGTCCTGCTCAGACCAGATAGAGTGTATAATAATTAAAGCAAGCTATAAGCTAGTTGTTATCAGAACATCTTAAGGCAGCGAAAACAGACAAAAATAGTTTGGTAAGGAGCAGGTCCTCAGGGTGAAATACTGAAAATAATTGAGCAATTATAACAGCCTTGAAAACAGTATAGGACTGATGAGGTTCAGTGCTAGATGAGTGGTCTTCAGATAAAACACAGGTACTCTTAGGGATAAAACAAACCTACTTTAAAATAAGATATAAAAAACTGCTAGTCAGAACAACACATATTAACAAACAACTTTAACTTTAACTTTAAGAGTACTGGTGATATAATTGACTCCAGGTAGCCATTCTAGTATAATCTATATTCTATGGGGAGTAGTTTAGCCAAAGATAGATAATAGCCTTATGTGGTATGGCTCTTCTCACAAAATTAAGGAATGAGCTGTAGCTAATTAACTACGTCTATGTGTAAGAGATCAAAGCCAGGCACAATGGCGTCTCTAGTTTAGGTGCTTTAGGTATTTATGCTAGCAATTTAACACAACCAATACAAAACATATAACATAACACATAAGGGGTACATAAGAGCTAAAAATGAGTAAATGTGAAAGCAGTCTGTTAGAGAATGCAATTTTCCAATGATGCTGTGTAGGTCTGCCGCTACGGTACCCGATACAACAGGCAAAGAACAAGAGTACAAGAACAGTTTCTTCATCCTCTGGCAAGCGATGCAGACACAAACTACATTGCAGGAGATGTCATAGAGAATAGAACAAAAAACCTGTGTATAACAGAGCTAACAACTGCAGCCAATAACTTGACTGCAGTTTCCAAGCTATAGGGGAACATCGTCAGCAAGTAGTCTGTGTCTCACAACTAGGACAAAGTTAGAGAGTTAACGGACCGGAGAGGGCTGACCCGGCTCCGGGTACCGCTTCAAAGATATCTCTGTCTCACCCGACACCAGCCCGTGGGGGCCATTGGATAGGCTGAATGATGTCAGCGGCTGGTTGTCGTAGTCTCCTAAGACCCTGATGTTGTGCGGAGGCTATTAGGCAAAAGTTATTATTGAAGAAATTGGATATCCGTGAGTCATTAGCATAGGAATGACCGGGACTACGACCTGGACAGCTCTTCCAAGGTTTCTTCTGGGCCCGCTGCAATCTTATAGCAACAGGAGTGAAAAATCATCACTGTTTTGACTGTCAGTAATCAGTCTCCTAGTGTCCTTGAATTGCATCTACCTCCTGCCTGCCAGCCTTTTGTGCCAAGCCGTCTTGCCAACTTTTTACACCAATCATAATTTTTGGTCACAGTATAGTTACTAATTAAAATTAAAAAATTCTTGATTGTTGATGATCTTAATCCTCAGTTTGCTCGTGCCCTGGAATTGCACTTTTCTACTGCCTTCCAAGCCTGTGTGCCAGGCCTACTTGAAAAATATTTACACCAATCATATTTGTTGTGACAGTATTCTTAATAATTAAAAATTAAAATTTTTGGTAATAGTTGTTGTGAATCCTCAGTTTGCTGGTGCCATTGAATTGCACTTTCCTCCTGCCTTGCAGCCTGCTGTGAGCCAGGCCCACCTAGCCAATTATTGCCAGCAATCATATTTCTTTTAACAGTATTGCAAAAATTGTCAATCATCACTGTTTTGACTGTCAGTAATCAGTCTCCTAGTGTCCAGGAATTGCATCTACCTCCTGCCTGCCAGCCTTTTGTGCCAGGCCGTCTTGCCAACTATTTACACCAATCATAATTTTTGGTCACAGTATAGTTACTAATTAAAATTAAAAAAATTATTGATTGTTGATGATCTTAATCCTCAGTTTGCTCGTGCCCTAGAATTGCACTTTTCTACTGCCTTCCAAAACTGTGTGCCAGGCCTACTTGAAAAATATTTACACCAATCATATATGTTGTCACAGTATTCTTAATAATTAAAAATTAAAATTTTTGGTAATAGTTGTTGTGAATCCTCAGTTTGCTGGTGCCATTGAATTGCACTTTCCTCCTGCCTTGCAGCCTGCTGTGTGCCCACCTAGCCAATTATTGCCAGCAATCATATTTCTTTTAACAGTATTGCAAAAATTGTCAATCATCACTGTTTTGACTGTCAGTAATCAGTCTCCTAGTGTCCTTGAATTGCATCTACCTCCTGCCTGCCAGCCTTTTGTGCCAGGCCGTCTTGCCAACTATTTACACCAATCATAATTTTTGGTCACAGTATAGTTACTAATTAAAATTAAAAAAATCTTGATTGTTGATGATCTTAATCCTCAGTTTGCTCGTGCCCTAGAATTGCACTTTTCTACTGCCTTCCAAGCCTGTGTGCCAGGCCTACTTGAAAAATATTTACACCAATCATATTTGTTGTGACAGTATTCTTAATAATTAAAAATTAAAAATTTTGGTAATAGTTGTTGTGAATCCTCAGTTTGCTGGTGCCATTGAATTGCACTTTCCTCCTGCCTTGCAGCCTGCTGTGAGCCAGGCCCACCTAGCCAATTATTGCCAGCAATCATATTTCTTTTAACAGTATTGCAAAAATTGTCAATCATCACTGTTTTGACTGTCAGTAATCAGTCTCCTAGTGTCCTTGAATTGCATCTACCTCCTGCCTGCCAGCCTTTTGTGCCAGGCCGTCTAGCCAACTATTTACACCAATCATAATTGTTGTCACAGACAGTATAGTTACTAATTAAAATTAAAAAAAATTTGATTGTTGATCTTAATCCTCAGTTTGCTCGTGCCCTAGAATTGCACTTTTCTACTGCCTTCCAAGCCTGTGTGCCAGGCCTACTTGAAAAATATTTACACCAATCATATTTGTTCTCACAGTATTCTTAATAATTAAAAATTAAAATTTTTGGTAATAGTTGTGAATCCTCAGTTTGCTGGTGCCATTGAATTGCACTTTCCTCCTGCCTTGCAGCCTGCTGTGAGCCAGGCCCACCTAGCCAATTATTGCCAGCAATCATATTTCTTTTAACAGTATTGCAAAAATTGTCAATCATCACTGTTTTGACTGTCAGTAATCAGTCTCCTAGTGTCCTTGAATTGCATCTACCTCCTGCCTGCCAGCCTTTTGTGCCAGGCCGTCTTGCCAACTATTTACACCAATCATAATTTTTGGTCACAGTATAGTTACTAATTAAAATTAAAAAAATTCTTGATTGTTGATGATCTTAATCCTCAGTTTGCTCGTGCCCTAGAATTGCACTTTTCTACTGCCTTCCAAGCCTGTGTGCCAGGCCTACTTGAAAAATATTTACACCAATCATATTTGTTGTGACAGTATTCTTAATAATTAAAAATTAATATTTTTGGTAATAGTTGTTGTGAATCCTCAGTTTGCTGGTGCCATTGAATTGCACTTCCCTCCTGCCTTGCAGCCTGCTGTGAGCCAGGCCCACCTAGCCAATTATTGCCAGCAATCATATTTCTTTTAACAGTATTGCAAAAATTGTCAATCATCACTGTTTTGACTGTCAGTAATCAGTCTCCTAGTGTCCTTGAATTGCATCTACCTCCTGCCTGCCAGCCTTTTGTGCCAGGCCGTCTTGCCAACTATTTACACCAATCATAATTTTTGGTCACAGTATAGTTACTAATTAAAATTAAAAAATTCTTGATTGTTGATGATCTTAATCCTCAGTTTGCTCGTGCCCTAGAATTGCACTTTTCTACTGCCTTCCAAGCCTGTGTGCCAGGCCTACTTGAAAAATATTTACACCAATCATATTTGTTGTGACAGTATTCTTAATAATTAAAAATTAAAAATTTTGGTAATAGTTGTTGTGAATCCTCAGTTTGCTGGTGCCATTGAATTGCACTTTCCTCCTGCCTTGCAGCCTGCTGTGAGCCAGGCCCACCTAGCCAATTATTGCCAGCAATCATATTTCTTTTAACAGTATTGCAAAAATTGTCAATCATCACTGTTTTGACTGTCAGTAATCAGTCTCCTAGTGTCCTTGAATTGCATCTACCTCCTGCCTGCCAGCCTTTTGTGCCAGGCCATCTTGCCAACTATTTACACCAATCATAATTTTTGGTCACAGTATAGTTACTAATTAAAATTAAAAAATTATTGATTGTTGATGATCTTAATCCTCAGTTTGCTCGTTCCCTGGAATTGCACTTTTCTACTGCCTTCCAAGCCTGTGTGCCAGGCCTACTTGAAAAATATTTACACCAATCATATTTGTTCTCACAGTATTATTAATAATTAAAAATTAAAATTTTTGGTTATAGTTGTTGTGAATCCTCAGTTTGCTGGTGCCATTGAATTGCACTTTCCTCCTGCCTTGCAGCCTGCTGTGAGCCAGGCCCACCTAGCCAATTATTGCCAGCAATCATATTTCTTTTAACAGTATTGCAAAAATTGTCAATCATCACTGTTTTGACTGTCAGTAATCAGTCTCCTAGTGTCCTTGAATTGCATCTCCTGCCTGCCAGCCTTTTGTGCCAGGCCATCTAGCCAACTATTTACACCAATCATAATTGTTGTCACAGTGTCATGCTTTCACCTATCCTTGCTTTCCCTTTAATAGGAGGTGTCTACCATCAGGTATAAAAGTTCCTCCCACAGTCTAATAGTTGCTTGATTATTTTGTTCTACTAGCTCAGAATTATCCAGCTCCTGCATCTTCTGGTATCTCTGTTGTGCAGACCTCACCTCTCTCACCAGCTATCACCTTTTGAGCATCCGCTCATACTTACCATCTCATTGGAGTAATTTCTAAGGATCAATCTGTCTCCCTGAAACTCCTGCTCTCCCAGAGCTGACAGTTTCACACTTCCGGTTTCGGTAACACTGCAGGTGTGACGTCACACGCCGGAGCTGCACACAGACTGTCTCAACTCCAAAGGATCTCCTCCTGTTACAGAGTATCTGGACTTCCACTAATAGTAAGAATTCTTACCTAAATACTCCTCTCTAATGTTAATAATTACCTGGTACCTAAACTATAACTTGTTAACAATCTTTACTAATATTGTGCTGCATTTGTCTGTATCTTTTATATAAGCTGCCATCCTCCTGACTATAGATTTACTTGTGTAGATTTCCACCATATATCAATGCAAGGTTTATTTCTAATTATGAACAAAATTTCATATGTTGCCACCTATTATTTAGGAATAAATCTTCTACACACCTATTAAATAAAACTCATAGAAATCCTTATTAGTTAATTTATATTCTACTACAGTTGGATTCAACTAAAGGATAAATATTTCTTCCTACAGGAATTAGGAAATTCAGCAATTCAGGTGAATATCCTGACATAATAATCAAGCCACAATAATGAATCCAGTAGACTTAGTTACTCATGTGCAGACCTTAACAGATAAGGTAGAAAACATTACTCAAGCCTTAAACTCACTCCAGCAAGAGAACACCACTTTAAAAAATTATATTAAAGAGATTGCTGAAAAACAAAAGGTATCCCATACCATTGAACCTAATGTAAACCCACCTGATGTCTTTTCAGGGGATAGAAAAACATTCAGGGAATTCAGAAATGTCTGTTATCTGCTCTTTACTCTTAAGCCTCACACTTAGCCTACAGAGCAGGTAAAAGTCCTTACAACAATCTCATATCTTAAGGGTGAACCCCGCAGTTGGGCTAACAGTTTCTTTGAAACTAACGACCCCATTCTACAGTCCTTGGACACCTTCTTTCAAACCATGTCTCAGCTATATGATGATCCTTATCTCCAGTTAACTGCTGAGAATTCAATGAGAGCCCTGAGACAGCATAAAAAACCTGTGGAGGACTATATAGCTGAGTTTAAGAGGTGGTCGAAGGATAGTGGATGGAACGAGTTATCCTTAAGAAACCAATTTAGGTTAGGTTTGTCAGACTCACTCAGAGACGAGTTAGCTAGAGTTGAGTTACCCCACACATTAGATGCATTAATTAATCTAAGTATTAGCTTAGATAGGCGTCTACGTGAACGAAGGCATGAACGAGGCTCAGTTGAATTCACTACAAAACGTCCCATCACATCTGGAGCCTCACATTCTTACAATAGACCAGTACCACAGTCTACTCCTGAAGCTATGGACATTGGAGTAATAAGAGGTCCCTTGAACCCACAAGAAAAGCAAAGAAGAAAAAATAACAACCTCTGCTTGTACTGTGGAGCCACTCAACACACTGTCAAGGACTGTCCTCTTCTGATTCGTCAAAGGAAGGGTAAGAACATAGACATTACCTACTGTTGTAGTTCAGAACAATCTTCAACCACTCATTTCCTCTTACCCCTTGTTTTACAGTGGGAGAACCATCGGCTAACCAGTCAAGCGATTATTGATTCTGGAGCAAGCGCTAATTATATTGATTCACATTTTGTCACTGTAAATAAAATTCCACTAATCAAAAAGCAGAATCCTGTTTTAGCTCGTGTTATTGACGGAAACCCTATTTCCTCTGGTCCAATTCTTTTTCAAACCATTCCACTGTTGTTAGCCATACAGTCCTCACACATAGAATATGTTTCTTATGATGTAATCGACTCCCCGCTTTATCCAGTAGTTCTGGGATTCTCCTGGTTACAAGTGCATGATCCTGTAATATCTTTTTTACTAACGAACACCAGGATGATTTTTCGTCTTTACTTCCATACGCAGAATTCTCTTATAATAACTCCGTACATTCTACAACTAAACATTCTCCTTTCTATATCAACTATGGATTCCACCCCCACTTCCATTATGACGCTCTCAAGAATGGTTCAAGTCCTCTAGTCAACCAATTCGTCAACACCATTGCTGACACCTTTCTTTCTATTGAAAATAATATCAGACAGACGAAAGAATATCAAAAGTTTTATTATGACCTCAAACATTCACCTTCTCCTTCCTATGCCATAGGTGACAAAGTATGGTTGTCAACAAGGAATCTTTGACCTCCTTACCCATCACGTAAGTTGACTCCTCTGTTTATTGGACCGTACTAAATTGAGTCAATAATCAATCCAAATGCTGTTAAGCTTTCCTTACCAGAAAACTTCAGGATACACCCGACATTTCATGTCTCTCTTTTGAAACCATTTAGACCTATAAGGGAGCAGGAAACCCCCTCTGTATCAGTCCCCTCACCTCAGTCCACGGAACAGGAATATGAAGTAGGGTCTATTAAGGATTCTAGATGGATGAATGGCACTCTCCAATATCTGGTCCATTGGAAAGGTTTCCCAGCTGAAGATGATACTTGGGAGCCTGCCTCTAATTTATCTGCCAGACGTCTGGTTTCTCGTTTCCATCGTTCTCATCCTGATCGTCCTGGACCTTGATCCTCGGTGTGGATCCTTGGGGGGGGGAGTACTGTCATGCTTTCACCTATCCTTGCTTTCCCTTTAATAGGAGGTGTCTACCATCAGGTATAAAAGTTCCTCCCACTGTCTAATAGTTGCTTGATTATTTTGTTCTACTAGCTCAGAATTATCCAGCTCCTGCATCTTCTGGTATCTCTGTTGTGCAGACCTCACCTCTCTCACCAGCTATCACCTTTTGAGCATCCGCTCTCACTTACCATCTCATTGGAGTAATTTCTAAGGATCAATCTGTCTCCCTGAAACTCCTGCTCTCCCAGAGCTGACAGTTTCACACTTCCGGTTTCGGTAACACTGCAGGTGTGATGTCACACGCCGGAGCTGCACACAGACTGTCCCAACTCCAAAGGATCTCCTCCTGTTACAGAGTATCTGGACTTCCACTAATAGTAAGAATTCTTACCTAAATACTCCTCTCTAATGTTAATAATTACCTGGTACCTAAACTATAACTTGTTAACAATCTTTACTAATATTGTGCTGCATTTGTCTGTATCTTTTATATTGGTGTCCTACACTTAGTATCTCTGTCATAAGCTGCCATCCTCCTGACTATAGATTTACTTGTGTAGATTTCCACCATATATCAATGCAAGGTTTATTTCTAATTATGAACAAGATTTCATATGTTGCCACCTATTATTTAGGAATAAATCTTCTACACACCTATTAAACAAAACTCATAGAAATCCTTATTAGTTAATTTATATTCTACTACAGTTGGATTCAACTAAAGGATAAATATTTCTTCCTACAGGAATTAGGAAATTCAGCAATTCAGGTGAATATCCTGACACACAGACAGTATAGTTACTAATTAAAATTAAAAAAAATTTGATTGTTGATCTTAATCCTCAGTTTGCTCGTGCCCTAGAATTGCACTTTTCTACTGCCTTCCAAGCCTGTGTGCCAGGCCTACTTGAAAAATATTTACACCAATCATATTTGTTCTCACAGTATTCTTAATAATTAAAAATTAAAATTTTTGGTAATAGTTGTTGTGAATGCTCAGTTTGCTGGTGCCATTGAATTGCACTTTCCTCCTGCCTTGCAGCCTGCTGTGAGCCAGGCCCACCTAGCCAATTATTGCCAGCAATCATATTTCTTTTAACAGTATTGCAAAAATTGTCAATCATCACTGTTTTGACTGTCAGTAATCAGTCTCCTAGTGTCCTTGAATTGCATCTACCTCCTGCCTGCCAGCCTTTTGTGCCAGGCCGTCTTGCCAACTATTTACACCAATCATAATTTTTGGTCACAGTATAGTTACTAATTAAAATTAAAAAATTCTTGATTGTTGATGATCTTAATCCTCAGTTTGCTCGTGCCCTAGAATTGCACTTTTCTACTGCCTTCCAAGCCTGTGTGCCAGGCCTACTTGAAAAATATTTACACCAATCATATTTGTTCTCACAGTATTCTTAATAATTAAAAATTAAAAATTTTGGTAATAGTTGTTGTGAATGCTCAGTTTGCTGGTGCCATTGAATTGCACTTTCCTCCTGCCTTGCAGCCTGCTGTGAGCCAGGCCCACCTAGCCAATTATTGCCAGCAATCATATTTCTTTTAACAGTATTGCAAAAATTGTCAATCATCACTGTTTTGACTGTCAGTAATCAGTCTCCTAGTGTCCTTGAATTGCATCTACCTCCTGCCTGCCAGCCTTTTGTGCCAGGCCGTCTTGCCAACTATTTACACCAATCATAATTTTTGGTCACAGTATAGTTACTAATTAAAATTAAAAAATTCTTGATTGTTGATGATCTTAATCCTCAGTTTGCTCGTGCCCTAGAATTGCACTTTTCTACTGCCTTCCAAGCCTGTGTGCCAGGCCTACTTGAAAAATATTTACACCAATCATATTTGTTGTGACAGTATTCTTAATAATTAAAAATTAAAATTTTTGGTAATAGTTGGTGTGAATCCTCAGTTTGCTGGTGCCATTGAATTGCACTTTCCTCCTGCCTTGCAGCCTGCTGTGAGTCAGGCCCACCTAGCCAATTATTGCCAGCAATCATATTTCTTTTAACAGTATTGCAAAAATTGTCAATCATCACTGTTTTGACTGTCAGTAATCAGTCTCCTAGTGTCCTTGAATTGCATCTACCTCCTGCCTGCCAGCCTTTTGTGCCAGGCTGTCTTGCCAATTATTTACACCAATCATAATTTTTGGTCACAGTATAGTTACTAATTAAAATTAAAAAAATTCTTGATGGTTGATGATCTTAATCCTCAGTTTGCTCGTGCCCTAGAATTGCACTTTTCTACTGCCTTCCAAGCCTGTGTGCCAGGCCTACTTGAAAAATAGTTACACCAATCATATTTGTTGTCACAGTATTCTTAATAATTAAAAATTAAAATTTTTGGTAATAGTTGTGAATCCTCAGTTTGCTGGTGCCATTCAATTGCACTTTCCTCCTGCCTTGCAGCCTGCTGTGTGCCCACCTAGCCAATTATTGCCAGCAATCATATTTCTTTTAACAGTATTGCAAAAATTGTCAATCATCACTGTTTTGACTGTCAGTAATCAGTCTCCTAGTGTCCTTGAATTGCATCTACCTCCTGCCTGCCAGCCTTTTGTGCCAGGCCGTCTTGCCAACTATTTACACCAATCATAATTTTTGGTCACAGTATAGTTACTATTTAAAAATAAAAAATTCTTCACTGTTGATGATCTTAATCCTCAGTTTGCTGGTGCCATTGAATTGCACTTTCCTCCTGCCTTGCAGCCTGCTGTGAGCCAGGCCCACCTAGCCAATTATTGCCAGCAATCATATTTCTTTTAACAGTATTGCAAAAATTGTCAATCATCACTGTTTTGACTGTCAGTAATCAGTCTCCTAGTGTCCTTGAATTGCATCTACCTCCTGCCTGCCAGCCTTTTGTGCCAGGCCGTCTTGCCAACTATTTACACCAATCATAATTTTTGGTCACAGTATAGTTACTAATTAAAATTAAAAAATTCTTGATTGTTGATGATCTTAATCCTCAGTTTGCTCGTGTCCTAGGATTGCACTTTTCTACTGCCTTCCAAGCCTGTGTGCCAGGCCTACTTGAAAAATATTTACACCAATCATATTTGTTCTCACAGTATTCTTAATAATTAAAAATTAAAATTTTTGGTAATAGTTGTTGTGAATGCTCAGTTTGCTGGTGCCATTGAATTGCACTTTCCTCCTGCCTTGCAGCCTGCTGTGAGCCAGGCCCACCTAGCCAATTATTGCCAGCAATCATATTTCTTTTAACAGTATTGCAAAAATTGTCAATCATCACTGTTTTGACTGTCAGTAATCAGTCTCCTAGTGTCCTTGAATTGCATCTACCTCCTGCCTGCCAGCCTTTTGTGCCAGGCCGTCTTGCCAACTATTTACACCAATCATAATTTTTGGTCACAGTATAGTTACTAATTAAAATTAAAAAATTCTTGATTGTTGATGATCTTAATCCTCAGTTTGCTCGTGCCCTAGAATTGCACTTTTCTACTGCCTTCCAAGCCTGTGTGCCAGGCCTACTTGAAAAATATTTACACCAATCATATTTGTTGTGACAGTATTCTTAATAATTAAAAATTAAAATTTTTGGTAATAGTTGTTGTGAATCCTCAGTTTGCTGGTGCCATTGAATTGCACTTTCCTCCTGCCTTGCAGCCTGCTGTGAGCCAGGCCCACCTAGCCAATTATTGCCAGCAATCATATTTCTTTTAACAGTATTGCAAAAATTGTCAATCATCACTGTTTTGACTGTCAGTAATCAGTCTCCTAGTGTCCTTGAATTGCATCTACCTCCTGCCTGCCAGCCTTTTGTGCCAGGCCGTCTTGCCAACTATTTACACCAATCATAATTTTTGGTCACAGTATAGTTACTAATTAAAATTAAAAAATTCTTGATTGTTGATGATCTTAATCCTCAGTTTGCTCGTGCCCTAGAATTGCACTTTTCTACTGCCTTCCAAGCCTGTGTGCCAGGCCTACTTGAAAAATATTTACACCAATCATATTTGTTGTGACAGTATTCTTAATAATTAAAAATTAAAATTTTTGGTAATAGTTGGTGTGAATCCTCAGTTTGCTGGTGCCATTGAATTGCACTTTCCTCCTGCCTTGCAGCCTGCTGTGAGTCAGGCCCACCTAGCCAATTATTGCCAGCAATCATATTTCTTTTAACAGTATTGCAAAAATTGTCAATCATCACTGTTTTGACTGTCAGTAATCAGTCTCCTAGTGTCCTTGAATTGCATCTACCTCCTGCCTGCCAGCCTTTTGTGCCAGGCTGTCTTGCCAATTATTTACACCAATCATAATTTTTGGTCACAGTATAGTTACTAATTAAAATTAAAAAAATTCTTGATGGTTGATGATCTTAATCCTCAGTTTGCTCGTGCCCTAGAATTGCACTTTTCTACTGCCTTCCAAGCCTGTGTGCCAGGCCTACTTGAAAAATAGTTACACCAATCATATTTGTTGTCACAGTATTCTTAATAATTAAAAATTAAAATTTTTGGTAATAGTTGTGAATCCTCAGTTTGCTGGTGCCATTCAATTGCACTTTCCTCCTGCCTTGCAGCCTGCTGTGTGCCCACCTAGCCAATTATTGCCAGCAATCATATTTCTTTTAACAGTATTGCAAAAATTGTCAATCATCACTGTTTTGACTGTCAGTAATCAGTCTCCTAGTGTCCTTGAATTGCATCTACCTCCTGCCTGCCAGCCTTTTGTGCCAGGCCGTCTTGCCAACTATTTACACCAATCATAATTTTTGGTCACAGTATAGTTACTATTTAAAAATAAAAAATTCTTCACTGTTGATGATCTTAATCCTCAGTTTGCTGGTGCCATTGAATTGCACTTTCCTCCTGCCTTGCAGCCTGCTGTGAGCCAGGCCCACCTAGCCAATTATTGCCAGCAATCATATTTCTTTTAACAGTATTGCAAAAATTGTCAATCATCACTGTTTTGACTGTCAGTAATCAGTCTCCTAGTGTCCTTGAATTGCATCTACCTCCTGCCTGCCAGCCTTTTGTGCCAGGCCGTCTTGCCAACTATTTACACCAATCATAATTTTTGGTCACAGTATAGTTACTAATTAAAATTAAAAAATTCTTGATTGTTGATGATCTTAATCCTCAGTTTGCTCGTGTCCTAGAATTGCACTTTTCTACTGCCTTCCAAGCCTGTGTGCCAGGCCTACTTGAAAAATATTTACACCAATCATATTTGTTCTCACAGTATTCTTAATAATTAAAAATTAAAATTTTTAGTAATAGTTGTTGTGAATCCTCAGTTTGCTGGTGCCCTTGAATTGCACTTTCCTCCTGCCTTCCAGCCTGCTGTGAGCCAGGCCCACCTAGCCAATTATTGCCAGCAATCATATTTCTTTTAACAGTATTGCAAAAATTGTCAATCATCACTGTTTTGACTGTCAGTAATCAGTCTCCTAGTGTCCTTGAATTGCATCTACCTCCTGCCTGCCAGCCTTTTGTGCCAGGCCGTCTTGCCAACTATTTACACCAATCATAATTTTTGGTCACAGTATAGTTACTAATTAAAATTAAAAAATTCTTGATTGTTGATGATCTTAATCCTCAGTTTGCTCGTGCCCTAGAATTGCACTTTTCTACTGCCTTCCAAGCCTGTGTGCCAGGCCTACTTGAAAAATATTTACACCAATCATATTTGTTGTGACAGTATTCTTAATAATTAAAAATTAAAATTTTTGGTAATAGTTGTTGTGAATCCTCAGTTTGCTGGTGCCATTGAATTGCACTTTCCTCCTGCCTTGCAGCCTGCTGTGAGTCAGGCCCACCTAGCCAATTATTGCCAGCAATCATATTTCTTTTAACAGTATTGCAAAAATTGTCAATCATCACTGTTTTGACTGTCAGTAATCAGTCTCCTAGTGTCCTTGAATTGCATCTACCTCCTGCCTGCCAGCCTTTTGTGCCAGGCTGTCTTGCCAATTATTTACACCAATCATAATTTTTGGTCACAGTATAGTTACTAATTAAAATTAAAAAAATTCTTGATGGTTGATGATCTTAATCCTCAGTTTGCTCGTGCCCTAGAATTGCACTTTTCTACTGCCTTCCAAGCCTGTGTGCCAGGCCTACTTGAAAAATAGTTACACCAATCATATTTGTTGTCACAGTATTCTTAATAATTAAAAATTAAAATTTTTGGTAATAGTTGTGAATCCTCAGTTTGCTGGTGCCATTCAATTGCACTTTCCTCCTGCCTTGCAGCCTGCTGTGTGCCCACCTAGCCAATTATTGCCAGCAATCATATTTCTTTTAACAGTATTGCAAAAATTGTCAATCATCACTGTTTTGACTGTCAGTAATCAGTCTCCTAGTGTCCTTGAATTGCATCTACCTCCTGCCTGCCAGCCTTTTGTGCCAGGCCGTCTTGCCAACTATTTACACCAATCATAATTTTTGGTCACAGTATAGTTACTATTTAAAAATAAAAAATTCTTCACTGTTGATGATCTTAATCCTCAGTTTGCTCGTGCCCTGGAATTGCACTTTTCTACTGCCTTCCAAGCCTGTGTGCTAGGCCTACTTGAAAAATATTTACACCAATCATATTTGTTCTCACAGTATTCTTAATAATTAAAAATTAAAATTTTTGGTAATAGTTGTTGTGAATCCTCAGTTTGCTGGTGCCATTGAATTGCACTTTCCTCCTGCCTTGCAGCCTGCTGTGAGCCAGGCCCACCTAGCCAATTATTGCCAGCAATCATATTTCTTTTAACAGTATTGCAAAAATTGTCAATCATCACTGTTTTGACTGTCAGTAATCAGTCTCCTAGTGTCCTTGAATTGCATCTACCTCCTGCCTGCCAGCCTTTTGTGCCAGGCCGTCTTGCCAACTATTTACACCAATCATAATTTTTGGTCACAGTATAGTTACTAATTAAAATTAAAAAATTCTTGATTGTTGATGATCTTAATCCTCAGTTTGCTCGTGTCCTAGGATTGCACTTTTCTACTGCCTTCCAAGCCTGTGTGCCAGGCCTACTTGAAAAATATTTACACCAATCATATTTGTTCTCACAGTATTCTTAATAATTAAAAATTAAAATTTTTGGTAATAGTTGTTGTGAATGCTCAGTTTGCTGGTGCCATTGAATTGCACTTTCCTCCTGCCTTGCAGCCTGCTGTGAGCCAGGCCCACCTAGCCAATTATTGCCAGCAATCATATTTCTTTTAACAGTATTGCAAAAATTGTCAATCATCACTGTTTTGACTGTCAGTAATCAGTCTCCTAGTGTCCTTGAATTGCATCTACCTCCTGCCTGCCAGCCTTTTGTGCCAGGCCGTCTTGCCAACTATTTACACCAATCATAATTTTTGGTCACAGTATAGTTACTAATTAAAATTAAAGAAGAGATAGAAAGAGAGGCGCCAGACCCATAAAGCAGTAACGTTTGGATGTAGAGACAAATAACATGCCAAAGATCCCCCCTTCTAGAGTTGATACTCACAATTGTAGCGGCACTTGGAGCGTGCCCTTCACTGCGAGTCGGGACCGTTGTGAGTCGCCCGACAGACACCCCCAGGCAGATGACGTCACTGGTGAAGCTCCAATAGGCTGTAGGCTGTATCGATCTATGGGATCTCCTTAGGCTCAGCTGGAACTATCAGCGCTCAGTATCACCATGGGAGTGTGTAAACGATCACCTTAATGACGGTCAGCAAACAGGTATTCAAAGGCACAGGAGCACAAAGGTGAAAGTAAAATCTTGGTTTATTAGGATAAAAACAAACAGCAACGCGTTTCCCGGCTACAATGCCGCTTCATCAGGCTGTATCATATCATACCATTACTCTCCTTAAATACCTTATGTGCACCTGTCTGAGGGCGGTCTTACAGCTACTACCTGCCTTCCTATCCAAATGTTAACTCTTAACTATCTGACCTTTTATCAAATGAATCTAAAGCTAGGGGAAAAAAAGTATATATATATATTTCTTCTTTTTTCATTTTGCCATGTATGCAAATTGGAAATAATCAAAATACATGATACTTAGAATTAAATTCGCTAATACAATATGTTGTGCTATACATGACTTATTAAGCATTTCTCAGAATAATTCACATGAATACAGACTCTCTTAGTATTTTGCCAAATGTATCAAAAACTTTGTAATATCTACAAATATAATAAATATAATAAAATAATATAAAATAATGCAATAGTAAGAATCAAAAACTAAAATTGCTTAAAATTAAAATTAAAATCACCATAGTAGTGGGTTATACAATGGATGACTTAACATATATCAGAATCAATTAAATGAACCTAAGCTCTAGAACATACAGAAAAAAATCCCAATATTTTAAAATAAACATAAACATAAGCTCAAGGACAAACAGAAAGAATCCCAATATTTTAACTATATCGATATAAACCTGGGGGATTAACTGACTAATCCCTACAGGTTACATCCATACTAGTGTGCATATCTATACATATACACATAAGAACATACCAATCATCCCTAGCCTATCAATTTTATCCACATAATTTTTTCTTTGACTGTCTATCCCATCTATATGACACTACTATTAAACCATGAAATATGAATATTTTCAATATTTCAAAATTTATTAGTATAAAACTAGGTATAACTCAATTGGAATTATATGATGCTCCCTAGTCATACATAAGGTGGGATAGGTTAGGGTGTCTAAATAGTGGATTTGATGATGTAACGGACTAGTAATATTTACCCTGTAGTCCATATATATGCCAATATCGTATGATAAACACTAATTCATCCGTGTGCAACTAGATTCCTCGGATAAACATATGGGGAGAGAGAGAGAGAGAGAGAGACCCACTGGACACCCAATTGGCCTTAAAAAGCTGCCAAATCTATATTTAGATTTAACCCATTGGGGTGGAGGCTTTTCAATGTGTGTATCCAGTAGGTCTCCCTCTGTCTAAGTCTCACCAGTCTATTATACAGATGTGATGTGGGAATATGTTCAATGGGACAAATGCCAAAACATCCAGTTTGGCCATTATGTTTAAGGTTACAGTGTCTGGGTACACTGTGTTTCTTATAATCATTTTCCATATTCCTTTTGTGTTCAGACCACCTCACACTCAATCTTCTACAAGTTCTACCCACGTACTGTACCCCACATATACAGGACAGTAAGTAGATAACGTATTTGGATGCGCAAGTTATGTGACCTATTATTGAAAACTGTTTACCTGTAATATTTGATTTAAAAGTTGTTTGTTTATGTTTCATCCTGGTGCACAGTTTACATCTCCTAATGTTACATCTGAATGATCCCATTGGTAATAAACTCATACTATGTCGTTTACGTGTAATTTTATTTTTAACTACTTTACTGGGGGCCAATATTGATTTTAAACTGGGTGCTTTTCTATACACTATTTCTGGTTTATTAGTTAATAGGTTCCCCAAAATGGGATCCTTTTTGAGGATACCCCAATGTTTATTTATAATTTGACGTATCAATTTATATTGACAATTGTATTCTGTAATAAATGGAATCGAATTACCCATCATGTTTTGTCGTCCCTCATTAGATTTAGTGAAATAATCTTCTCTCTTATCCTGCTTAGCTCGCTGGTATCCACTTTCTACAATATGTAATGGGTAGTGTTTTTCTTTAAATCGTTCTTTTAATATCAAACTTTGGGCTTCATAGTCCATTAATGTACTGCAGTTTCGGCGGATTCTTTTAAATTGGCCGTACGGTACATTACGCTTCCATGGGAAATGGTGATGTCTAGTGAAGTCTAAATAACTATTACAGTCTACCGACTTAAAATGTGTGACACTTGTCACTTTTGAGCCTTCAAATTTCAGTGATAGATCTAAAAATACTATAGTTTCATGATGAATGGAGCTTGTGAGCGATATACCCTTGTCATTTGAGTTAAGATAATTCACAAACAACTCAGCAGAGTTCAAATCACCCCTCCAGAGAAAAATCATATCGTCAATGTACCGCCCATAGAACACCAGGCTCGCCCCAAATGCCCCGTTATAGACATACTGTTGTTCAAAAGCGCCCATAAATAAATTGGCATAACTTGGGGCGAACCTGGTGCCCATGGCGGTACCCTTGACTTGAAGATAATATTCATCCTGAAACACAAAATAATTGTGTCTCAGGATGAAAGATATTAACAGTAACAAAAATTCACATTGTGCACTGGGTAAATATATGTCATTCTGTAAATATTCCGAAGTAGCCTGTATTCCTAAGTGATGTGATATGTTGGAATATAAAGATTGCACATCACATGTTATCCATAATAAATCTGGGGTGATGGTGATTTTCTCCAATTTTTGGATCAGATCACTCGAGTCCCGAATGTAAGATTCCAGGCCCAAAACATGTTTTTGGAGAAAAAAATCAACATATGAAGACACATTATCGGTAAGGCTACCAATGCCTGCAATGATGGGTCTTCCTGGAGGGCATGTGAGGCTTTTGTGTAGTTTTGGTAAATGATAATAAAATGCCAAGTTCGGCTCATTAGGTAACAAATAATCTCTTTCTTTCTTTAGTATTATATTCTCTTTAAGGGCATATTCAACCATGTCTTTTAACTTTGCTGCATATTGAATTGTGGGATCATAGTCCAGTTTTTTTGTAATATGTAGTATCATCAAGAATTTTATGAGCTTCTGCAAGATAGTCTTCTAAATTCTGCAGGACTATGGCGCCCCCCTTATCTGCCTGTCTCAACACTATTGATTTATCATTTTTCAAGCTTTCAATTGCTCTTCGCTCATTTAAATATAAGTTGAACTTAGGCCTATTTTTGCCTTTATTGCTGGCCTTGCTTTTAGGGATTTTTTCTAGTTCTTCACTTACCAATTGCCTAAATATTTCTATATGTGCATTGTTTTGCAGCTGGGGGGTGGAATTTGATTTATTTTTAAAATCAGTCCTTATATAACCATCATAGAGTTGGTCAATTAGTGTATCTGGCTCATATATTGGGAGGGGTGATTCTCTGCATCTTTTATCCATCAAATCAGTAATTATCGGTATGTTATCATTTTTGAGTTTTTTCTCTGCAAAATATTTTTGCAGGGATAACTTCTGCGTAAACCGATTTATATCCACAAATAAAGAAAAGATATTGTGTTCATTGGTGGGGCTAAAAGACAAGCCTCTACCCAGAATCCTTACTTCATCGTCACTAAGTTTATGTGACGATAGATTATGTATACCCTTTCTCAATGTCTGTAATTTTGCCTCTTTGAGGGTTGCTCCCCTTCCTCTATGTCCTCTTGGCCGTGAGGCCTTTTGCCTTTTTGGGGGGTTGTTAGAGAAACCACAGGCTCCAGATAGCTGGATATACTTTTCTGTTTCCATGCTGGCATTCGTTGGCCCTGCACTAAAAAATGATTGGGTGAATTAGTATTAGGTTGTCTTAAATCAGGATTCACACTGGCCCCCTGGTTCTGATGATTGTCCTCATTATTCCCATTATTGGAGGTTCTCTGCCTAAGTTCATGATTATCTGCAACTGTGAACCAGTCTCCACCTTGGTTAGTGGATTTATATAACCTTTCCTGATTGGAATCCTGCCTGCCACCATAATGGCGACGATCCTGACCATAATCAGGCTTCCTATTAGGTTGTTGATGATTATTATAGTATCCTCTCCTAAAGTTGGATTCTCTATGTTGATGGGTATAATCGGAAGTTCTATAATCCCTATCTGTGTATGTTTGTCTGTTGGCTGGAGAGTTATAGTCTCCATTACTCCTATAATAATTATTTGGAGTATATTGTCTATAATGAGAATTACTACCAAAGTTTGAGTTTCTCTTATTATCATGTTTATCATACCAGTGTGTTTCATGCTGTCGATAATAATTATTAGAGTAATTCTCCCCTGGTGGATTCACACTGGTGGAATTCGTATTCATGTAGTTGTCTTTTACTTTACTTTTATTTTTGTTCTTATGATGGGATACTACTGTCCAATCTTGATTGGACTTTGTTTGTGAGGTATACTCATTTGGTGTTATATTTTGAGATGTTATAGGTGGGGTTTGATTATTTTTCTTTTTATTATAGCTGTAAACTTCATCTTTCAAATAATCTTCATCATCCCTTAACATTTTCCTATTTTTTACATTAATCAAATCACTTTGGTATGTGTCAGTCTTCTTTAAAACCATGTCATTCAGCTCATCATATAATTTAAGATTTTTAAATTTCTCTAAGCTCTCTTGAATAACATCTATTTCCTTCGTTGCTTGTTCTACCAATATTTTTCTATGTGAAATTAATATTTTCATATGGGTAAATGCACAATCATTGAGAGCTTCCTCCCATTTAGTCTGAATGGCAGGGTTATCTTTAAAGGAACAATTACTAGGTAGCCTTAGTCCTCGTGGTATCTGTTTTTTCTCTAGATACTTTTGTAGCATCTCGGAGTCCAACCAGTGCCTACATTCAGTGTTGATAGATTCCTCCAGCCTTGAAAATAGGGCATGTATGGATAATTCATCCATTGAGTTTTCAACACTGGATGAGGCACCAGATGTCGCAACATGTGATACTAACATCAGTCGCTTATTGTTTCTTTCACTTATGGACAACATAGTGATAAAAAATGTGGCCAAAAGATTGATGATATTTTATATATATCACACCTAATATCAACAATAATTTGACTGTGTATTGTCAGAAAAGGGTGATTTAGTGCGTGACAAATCTTGAAAACTCTAATAGTTTTAATAATACGTATCTATCAAATGAATCACTATATGTGATAGATGTGTAAAAGTATGTGATTTTTATGTATTTTAATACCTATTAATGGATGCTAAATAACGTGGTTACTAAAGTGGTATGTGAAGATGATGGAATAGGAAAATATAACGATAATCGTTATATATAACTTATTCTTACAAATAGCTATATACGCATATACTACTAATAAATGAAACTTAAAATCATATAACTACTAATAATAATATCAGGACAAACTTATCCTATAAAGTGTCTAATCGTGATGTGACTACAATGGTAGGCTTAAATATTATCACATAAAATAACAGATGTCTAGTATCAATGTTATCGAAGTGGACTTTCCCTAAACAATGTCTATTAATGGCGTTACAACAGTTGATATATTGGAGTGTTGTCACATACAAAAAAGTGCCAATATAAATGCGATAGCAAAAATGCCTATATCTGTGATATGACAGGCATCCAAAGGAAACTGGAAAGTGCTATATTAGTGGAATCAGAAAAAACCTGATTCCAATATTAGTCATCCACAGTGTGACTGACAAAAGCGGGATCCCAAATCAACCACAACAAATCAACCACAGATAAGTCAGTCAAATTAAGTACATAGCAATGAGAAACATAACGTTAGCAGAAATTAAAAAATTAAAATTGAAATAAGAACAATGCACAAATAAAACGTCAATGAATGTATGCTGCTGCAAACCTCAAAAGTCCAAATCTAGGGCTAGCGTTCATTAAGTACGGATAATCCAACTATCCTCAAGAGGTGCGCTGCTGGATAATGATTCCGTTCCGGTGGGCTCGGTGTAAAGGCTGCGCTCTCCAGACGAACTCCCAGAGGAATCCTACATGTACAGAAGAGATAGAAAGAGAGGCGCCAGACCCATAAAGCAGTAACGTTTGGATGTAGAGACAAATAACATGCCAAAGATCCCCCATGATAATAAGAGAAACTCAAACTTTGGTAGTAATTCTCATTATAGACAATATACTCCAAATAATTATTATAGGAGTAATGGAGACTATAACTCTCCAGCCAACAGACAAACATACACAGATAGGGATTATAGAACTTCCGATTATACCCATCAACATAGAGAATCCAACTTTAGGAGAGGATACTATAATAATCATCAACAACCTAATAGGAAGCCTGATTATGGTCAGGATCGTCGCCATTATGGTGGCAGGCAGGATTCCAATCAGGAAAGGTTATATAAATCCACTAACCAAGGTGGAGACTGGTTCACAGTTGCAGATAATCATGAACTTAGGCAGAGAACCTCCAATAATGGGAATAATGAGGACAATCATCAGAACCAGGGGGCCAGTGTGAATCCTGATTTAAGACAACCTAATACTAATTCACCCAATCATTTTTTAGTGCAGGGCCAACGAATGCCAGCATGGAAACAGAAAAGTATATCCAGCTATCTGGAGCCTGTGGTTTCTCTAACAACCCCCCAAAAAGGCAAAAGGCCTCACGGCCAAGAGGACATAGAGGAAGGGGAGCAACCCTCAAAGAGGCAAAATTACAGACATTGAGAAAGGGTATACATAATCTATCGTCACATAAACTTAGTGACGATGAAGTAAGGATTCTGGGTAGAGGCTTGTCTTTTAGCCCCACCAATGAACACAATATCTTTTCTTTATTTGTGGATATAAATCGGTTTACGCAGAAGTTATCCCTGCAAAAATATTTTGCAGAGAAAAAACTCAAAAATGATAACATACCGATAATTACTGATTTGATGGATAAAAGATGCAGAGAATCACCCCTCCCAATATATGAGCCAGATACACTAATTGACCAACTCTATGATGGTTATATAAGGACTGATTTTAAAAATAAATCAAATTCCACCCCCCAGCTGCAAAACAATGCACATATAGAAATATTTAGGCAATTGGTAAGTGAAGAACTAGAAAAAATCCCTAAAAGCAAGGCCAGCAATAAAGGCAAAAATAGGCCTAAGTTCAACTTATATTTAAATGAGTGAAGAGCAATTGAAAGCTTGAAAATTGATAAATCAATAGTGTTGAGACAGGCGGATAAGGGGGGCGCCATAGTCCTGCAGAATTTAGAAGACTATCTTGCAGAAGCTCATAAAATTCTTGATGATACTACATATTACAAAAAACTGGACTATGATCCCACAATTCAATATGCAGCAAAGTTAAAAGACATGGTTGAATATGCCCTTAAAGAGAATATAATACTAAAGAAAGAAAGAGATTATTTGTTACCTAATGAGCCGAACTTGGCATTTTATTATCATTTACCAAAACTACACAAAAGCCTCACATGCCCTCCAGGAAGACCCATCATTGCAGGCATTGGTAGCCTTACCGATAATGTGTCTTCATATGTTGATTTTTTTCTCCAAAAACATGTTTTGGGCCTGGAATCTTACATTCGGGACTCGAGTGATCTGATCCAAAAATTGGAGAAAATCACCATCACCCCAGATTTATTATGGATAACATGTGATGTGCAATCTTTATATTCCAACATATCACATCACTTAGGAATACAGGCTACATCGGAATATTTACAGAATGACATATATTTACCCAGTGCACAATGTGAATTTTTGTTACTGTTAATATCTTTCATCCTGAGACACAATTATTTTGTGTTTCAGGATGAATATTATCTTCAAGTCAAGGGTACCGCCATGGGCACCAGGTTCGCCCCAAGTTATGCCAATTTATTTATGGGCGCTTTTGAACAACAGTATGTCTATAACGGGGCATTTGGGGCGAGCCTGGTGTTCTATGGGCGGTACATTGACGATATGATTTTTCTCTGGAGGGGTGATTTGAACTCTGCTGAGTTGTTTGTGAATTATCTTAACTCAAATGACAAGGGTATATCGCTCACAAGCTCCATTCATCATGAAACTATAGTATTTTTAGATCTATCACTGAAATTTGAAGGCTCAAAAGTGACAAGTGTCACACATTTTAAGTCGGTAGACTGTAATAGTTATTTAGACTTCACTAGCCATCACCATTTCCCATGGAAGCGTAATGTACCGTACGGCCAATTTAAAAGAATCCGCCGAAACTGCAGTACATTAATGGACTATGAAGCCCAAAGTTTGATATTAAAAGAACGATTTAAAGAAAAACACTACCCATTACATATTGTAGAAAATGGATACCAGCGAGCTAAGCAGGATAAGAGAGAAGATTATTTTATTAAACCTAATGGGGGACGACAAAACATGATGGGTAATTCGATTCCATTTATTACAGAATACAATTGTCAATATAAATTGATACGTCAAATTATAAATAAACATTGGGGTATCCTCAAAAAGGACCCCATTTTGGGGAACCTATTAACTAATAAACCACAAATAGTGTATAGAAAAGCACCCAGTTTAAAATCAATATTGGCCCCCAGTAAAGTAGTTAAAAATAAAATTACACGTAAACGACATAGTATGAGTTTATTACCAATGGGATCATTCAGATGTAACATTAGGAGATGTAAACTGTGCACCAGGATGAAACATAAACAAACAACTTTTAAATCAAATATTACAGGTAAACAGTTTTCAATAATAGGTCACATAACTTGCGCATCCAAATACGTTATCTACTTACTGTCCTGTATATGTGGGGTACAGTACGTGGGTAGAACTTGTAGAAGATTGAGTGTGAGGTGGTCTGAACACAAAAGGAATATGGAAAAGGATTATAAGAAACACAGTGTACCCAGACACTGTAACCTTAAACATAATGGCCAAACTGGATGTTTTGGCATTTGTCCCATTGAACATATTCCCACATCACATCTGTATAATAGACTGGTGAGACTTAGACAGAGGGAGACCTACTGGATACACACATTGAAAAGCCTCCACCCCAATGGGTTAAATCTAAATATAGATTTGGCAGCTTTTTAAGGCCAATTGGGTGTCCAGTGGGTCTCTCTCTCTCTCTCTCTCTCTCTCTCCCCCCATATGTTTATCCGAGGAATCTAGTTGCACACGGATGAATTAGTGTTTATCATACGATATTGGCATATATATGGACTACAGGGTAAATATTACTAGTCCGTTACATCATCGAATCCACTATTTAGACACCCTAACCTATCCCACCTTATGTATGACTAGGGAGCATCATATAATTCCAATTGAGTTATACCTAGTTTTATACTAATAAATTTTGAAATATTGAAAATATTCATATTTCATGGTTTAATAGTAGTGTCATATAGATGGGATAGACAGTCAAAGAAAAAATTATGTGGATAAAATTGATAGGCTAGGGATGATTGGTATGTTCTTATGTGTATATGTATAGATATGCACACTAGTATGGATGTAACCTGTAGGGATTAGTCAGTTAATCCCCCAGGTTTATATCGATATAGTTAAAATATTGGGATTCTTTCTGTTTGTCCTTGAGCTTATGTTTATGTTTATTTTAAAATATTGGGATTTTTTTCTGTATGTTCTAGAGCTTAGGTTCATTTAATTGATTCTGATATATGTTAAGTCATCCATTGTATAACCCACTACTATGGTGATTTTAATTTTAATTTTAAGCAATTTTAGTTTTTGATTCTTACTATTGCATTATTTTATATTATTTTATTATATTTATTATATTTGTAGATATTACAAAGTTTTTGATACATTTGGCAAAATACTAAGAGAGTCTGTATTCATGTGAATTATTCTGAGAAATGCTTAATAAGTCATGTATAGCACAACATATTGTATTAGCGAATTTAATTCTAAGTATCATGTATTTTGATTATATCCAATTTGCATACATGGCAAAATGAAAAAAGAAGAAATATATATATACTTTTTTTCCCCTAGCTTTAGATTCATTTGATAAAAGGTCAGATAGTTAAGAGTTAACATTTGGATAGGAAGGCAGGTAGTAGCTGTAAGACCGCCCTCAGACAGGTGCACATAAGGTATTTAAGGAGAGTAATGGTATGATATGATACAGCCTGATGAAGCGGCATTGTAGCCGGGAAACGCGTTGCTGTTTGTTTTTATCCTAATAAACCAAGATTTTACTTTCACCTTTGTGCTCCTGTGCCTTTGAATACCTGTTTGCTGACCGTCATTAAGGTGATCGTTTACACACTCCCATGGTGATACTGAGCGCTGATAGTTCCAGCTGAGCCTAAGGAGATCCCATAGATCGATACAGCCTACAGCCTATTGGAGCTTCACCAGTGACGTCATCTGCCTGGGGGTGTCTGTCGGGCGACTCACAACGGTCCCGACTCGCAGTGAAGGGCACGCTCCAAGTGCCGCTACAATTGTGAGTATCAACTCTAGAAGGGGGGATCTTTGGCATGTTATTTGTCTCTACATCCAAACGTTACTGCTTTATGGGTCTGGCGCCTCTCTTTCTATCTCTTCTGTACATGTAGGATTCCTCTGGGAGTTCGTCTGGAGAGCGCAGCCTTTACACCGAGCCCACCGGAACGGAATCATTATCCAGCAGCGCACCTCTTGAGGATAGTTGGATTATCCGTACTTAATAATTAAAATTAAAAAATTCTTGATTGTTGATGATCTTAATCCTCAGTTTGCTCATGCCCTAGAATTGTACTTTTCTACTGCCTTCCAAGCCTGTGTGCCAGGCCTACTTGAAAAATGTTTACACCAATCATATTTGTTGTCACAGTATTCTTAGTAATTAAAAATTAAAATTTTTGGTAATAGTTGTTGTGAATCCTCAGTTTGCTGGTGCCATTGAATTGCACTTTCCTCCTGCCTTGCAGCCTGCTGTGTGCCCACCTAGCCAATTATTGCCAGCAATCATATTTCTTTTAACAGTATTGCAAAAATTGTCAATCATCACTGTTTTGACTGTCAGTAATCAGTCTCCTAGTGTCCTTGAATGGCATCTACCTCCTGCCTGCCAGCCTTTTGTGCCAGGCCGTCTTGCCAACTATTTACACCAATCATAATTTTTGGTCACAGTATAGTTACTAATTAAAATTAAAAAATTCTTGATTGTTGATGATCTTAATCCTCAGTTTGCTCGTGCCCTGGAATTGCACTTTTCTACTGCCTTCCAAGCCTGTGTGCCAGGCCTACTTGAAAAATGTTTACACCAATCATATTTGTTGTCACAGTATTCTTAGTAATTAAAAATTAAAATTTTTGGTAATAGTTGTTGTGAATCCTCAGTTTGCTGGTGCCATTGAATTGCACTTTCCTCCTGCCTTGCAGCCTGCTGTGAGCCAGGCCCAACTAGCCATTTATTGCCAGCAATCATATTTCTTTTAACAGTATTGCAAAAATGGTCAATCATCACTGTTTTGACGGTCAGTAATCAGTCTCCTAGTGTCCTTGAATTGCATCTACCTCCTGCCTGCCAGCCTTTTGTGCCAGGCCGTCTTGCCAACTATTTACACCAATCATAATTTTTGGTCACAGTATAGTTACTAATTAAAATTAAAAAATTCTTGATTGTTGATGATCTTAATCCTCAGTTTGCTCGTGCCCTAGAATTGCACTTTTCTACTGCCTTCCAAGCCTGTGTGCCAGGCCTACTTGAAAAATGTTTACACCAACCATATTTGTTGTCACAGTATTCTTAGTAATTAAAAATTAAAATTTTTGGTAATAGTTGTTGTGAATCCTCAGTTTGCTGGTGCCATTGAATTGCACTTTTCTCCTGCCTTGCAGCCTGCTGTGAGCCAGGCCCACCTAGCCAATTATTGCCAGCAATCATATTTCTTTTAACAGTATTGCAAAAATTGTCAATCATCACTGTTTTGACTGTCAGTAATCAGTCTCCTAGTGTCCTTGAATTGCATTTACCTCCTGCCTGCCAGCCTTTTGTGCCAGGCCGTCTTGCCAACTATTTACACCAATCATAATTTTTGGTCACAGTATAGTTACTAATTAAAATTAAAAAATTCTTGATTGTTGATGATCTTAATCCTCAGTTTGCTCGTGCCCTAGAATTGCACTTTTCTACTGCCTTCCAAGCCTGTGTGCCAGGCCTACTTGAAAAATATTTACACCAATCATATTTGTTCTCACAGTATTCTTAATAATTAAAAATTAAAATTTTTGGTAATAGTTGTTGTGAATCCTCAGTTTGCTGGTGCCATTGAATTGCACTTTCCTCCTGCCTTGCAGCCTGCTGTGAGCCAGGCCCACCTAGCCAATTATTGCCAGCAATCATATTTCTTTTAACAGTATTGCAAAAATTGTCAATCATCACTGTTTTGACTGTCAGTATTCAGTCTCCTAGTGTCCTTGAATTGCATTTACCTCCTGCCTGCCAGCCTTTTGTGCCAGGCCGTCTTGCCAACTATTTACACCAATCATAATTGTTGTCACAGTATAGTTACTAATTAAAATTAAAAAAAATTTGATTGTTGATCTTAATCCTCAGTTTGCTCGTGCCATTGAATTGCACTTTTCTACTGCCTGCCAGCCTGTGTGCCAGGCCCAACTATCCAATTAGTGCCAGCAATCATATTTCTTTTAACAGTATTGCAAAATTTGTCAATCATCACTGTTTTGACTGTCAATCTGCAGTCTACTAGTGCCCTTGAATTGCATTTTCCTCCTTCCTGCCTGCCTGTGTGCCAGTCCCAACTAGCCAATTAGTGCCACCAATCATATTTATTGTAACAGGATTGGAATTTTTGTTAATCATAACTGTTTTGACTGTGATTCTTCAGTCTCCTAGTGCCATTGAATTGCAGTTTCCTTTCTCCCAGCGTGTGTGCCAGACAGGCCCATTTGCCAACTAGTGCCAAACAATCATATTTGTTGTCACAGTACTTGTAATATTTTAAAAAACTAACAATTTGTGATTTTTAAAACATCTGTCTTTTTTGTTGTTGTCAGTCTCACAGCGTATACTGTGCCCACTTTCACAGTGCCACCACTCAATTGGTGTAATAGTATTGTTAGTGTCCATTTTAAAAAAAAATGACAGGCAGAGGCAGGCCACCCCTTAGGTTCCGTGGTCGTGGTGCTGTGATTCCTTTAGACCCTACAAATATGCACATTGTTCAGACGCCGGGTGCCAGGGGGGACGCGAAAACTTCTGAGGAGGACCTAGTTGAATGGCTAACACAGGACACCCAATCTTCTTCAGCTTCCGCTGCTAGTCCTCCTAACCTTGACGCACCATCTAAGTCCAGCTGTGCTTTGGGCACGTCTCAAGTGACCAGTGCCACTCCCCCGCCTGTCGCCACCACCAACACTAGCACCACAGCCGCTTCACTTGATCTGTCACAGGAGTTATTGACACATCATTTGGAAGAAATGAGTGATGCGCAACCATCATTGACAGAGGATGTAGATAATAGTGATCAGTCTCAGTCAGGCAGCATTACCGACATGGAGGTACGGTGTGATGATGATGATGATGATGTTGTACCCGCTGCTGCTTCCTTTCTTGATGTTTCAGATACAAGTGAAGCGGTTGATGATGATGTGTCGGTGGATGTCATGTGGGTGCCTGCTAGAAGAGAAGAAGAAGAGGGGGAAAGTTCAGATGGGGAGACAGAGAGGAGGAGGAGGAGGAGGAGGAGACGATTTGGAAGCATGGGGAGGTTGTCTCAAGGAGCTAGTGGCACAGTCAGACAGCATGCATCGTCACCAGGGGTCAGCCAGACAGCACGCCGACGCCCATCAATGCATGCTGTTGCCACCAGCAGAATGCCGTCATCGCAGAGCTCAGCAGTGTGGCATTTTTTTTGTGTGTCTGCCTCTGACAACAGCGATGCCATTTGCAACCTGTGCCAAAAGAAACTGAGTCGTGGGAAGTCCAACAACCACCTAGGTACAACTGCTTTGCGAAGGCACATGGTCTCCCATCACAAAGGCCGATGGGAAGAACACATGAGTAGAAGCAGCACACAAAGTGAAAGCTGCCCTCCTCCTCCTGCTCCATCATCTTCAGCCACGTCAACCAGTGCTGTCCTCCTTGCCCCCTCTCAACCATCCTCCACTCAGTCTCTCTTACGTAGCAGTTCCTGGTCATCTGCCCACAGTCAGGTGTCTGTCAAGGACATGTTTGAGCGTAAGAAGCCAATTTCTCAAAGTCACCCCCTTGCCCGGCGTCTGACAGCTGGCTTGTCTGAACTCTTAGCCCGCCAGCTTTTACCATACAAGCTGGTGGAGTCTGATGCTTTCAAAAAATGTGTATCTATTGGAACACCGCAGTGGAAGGTACCTGGCAGAAATTTCTTTTCACAAAAGGCAATCCCAAACCTGTACTCTGTTGTGAGAAAGAAAGTTATGGCATGTCTGGCACACAGCGTTGGGGCAAGGGTCCATATGACCACGGATAGCTGGTCTGCAAAGCATGGTCAGGGCAGGTATATCACCTACACTGTGCATTGGGTAAACCTGCTGACTTCTGACAAGCATGGAATGCGTGGCTCTGCAGAAGAGTTGGTGACACCGACACGACTTGCAGGCAGGCCTGCTGCTACCTCCTTTACTCCTCCTACTCCATCCTCTTCCATAACCTCTTCCTCGGCTGAGTCCTCTTCAACTTCTGCGTCTTGCTCCACATCTATGGCACCCCCCCAGCTCCCCAGGTACTATGCTACATCCCGGGTACGGCAGTGTCACGCCGTCTTGGGGTTGACTTGCCTGAAAGTGGAGAGTCACACCGCACCAGCACTCCTGACTGCCCTGAACGCACAGGTAGATCAGTGGCTGACTCCGCACCAACTGGAGATTGGCAAGGTTGTTTCTGACAATGGAAGTAATTTGGTGGCGGCATTGAAATTGGGCAAGTTGACACATGTGCCGTGCATGGCACATGTGTGTAATCTAATTGTACAACGATTTGTCCATAAGTACCCAGGCTTACAGGACGTCCTGAAGCAGGCCAGGAAGGTGTGTGGCCATTTCAGGCGTTCCTACACGGCCATGGCGCACTTGTCCGATATCCAGCGTCGAAACAACCTGCCAGTGAGGCGCTTGATTTGTGACAGCCCGACACGATGGAATTCAATACTCCTAATGTTTGACCGCCTGCTCCAACAAGAAAAAGCTGTTAATGAGTATTTGTATGACCGGGGTACTAGGCCAGCCTCTGGGGTGCTGGGGATATTTTTGCCAAATTACTGGACGCTCATGCGCAATGCCTGTAGGCTCATGCGTCCTTTTGAGGAGGTGACAAACCTTGTCAGTCGCACCAAAGGCACCATCAGCGACATCATACCATTTGTTTTCTTCCTGGAGCGTGCCCTGCGAAGAGTGCTGGATCAGGCAGTAGATGAGCGTGAAGAGGAAGAGTTGTGGTGTCCATCACCCCCACAAACAGCCGAATCAGCATCGCTTGCTGGACCTGCGGCAACGCAGGAAGAGGATTGTGAGGAAGAGGAGTCAGAGGAGGAATGTGGCTTTGAGGAGGAGGAGGAGGAAGACCGAGCACAACAGGCATCCCAGGGTGCTCGTTGTTGTCCCCTCTCTGGTACCCGTGGTGTTGTACGTGGCTGGGGGGAAGAAGATACCATCAGTGAGATCAGTGAGGAGGAGGAACGGGACATGATTAGCTCGGCATCCAACCTTGTTCAAATGGGTTCTTTTATGCTGTTGTGCCTGTTGAGGGACTCTCGTATAAAAAAGCTGAAGGAGAACGACCTGTACTGGGTGTCCACGCTCCTCGACCCCCGGAATAAGCATAAAGTGCCAGAAATGTTACCAAATTCCAGCAAGTTGGAAAGGATGGAGCATTTTAACAATAAATTAAAAACTATGCTTTACACAGCGTATAAGGGTGATGTCACAGCACCACGGGAATGTAACAGGGGAAGAGATGAAATTAATCCTCCTCCTCCCATGACCACGGCGGCAAGGACAGGACGCTTTCCTGACGTCTTGTTGATGGAGGACATGCGTACCTTTTTAACTCCCATGCAACATCAGAGCCTTTCGGGATCCAGCCTTAGAGAAAGACTCAACCGACAGGTAGCAGACTACCTAGCTTTAACTGTGGATCTCGACACTCTCAGGAGCGATGGATCCCTTGACTACTGGGTGTGCAGGCTGGACTTGTGGCCTGAGCTATCCCAATTTGCAATGGAACTTCAGGCCTGCCCCGCTTCAAGTGTCCTGTCCAAAAGGACTTTCAGTGCAGCAGGAGGTTTTGTCACTGAGAAGAGAAGTCGCCTAGGTCAAAAAAGCCTTGACTATCTCACTTTTATAAAAATGAATGAGGGCTGGATCCCGAAGGGACTGACATTGGGTGATACATTTGAATAAAAAAGGCCTGATGATGAGATGAGCTGGCTTGGGCTACAACTGGTACACAGGCTGGCCTTTTTTTTTTTTAAAAAAGCCGGAGGACTTGCTTGACTTATCCGCCAACAACTAGTGTTTAAGCCACAAGCTTTTAGGGCACTTTATAAATGTTTTACAAACATCAATTTTTCTGGCCGCTGCTACAGCAGTTGCTACAACAATACTCAAATTTTTCAGTCATTTGTACATTCCTAATTTTTCTGGCCTCTGCTGCAGCTCTGTGGGTACAAAACTCAAATAAAAAAAAAAGGCACATAACACTAGTGATTAAACTGTTACGAATTGTACAACTTAGCACACCAGTCATATCTGGTGGACCATTAAATTGAACGCAAAATGCCACAAATTTGAAGGAGGAGGACCGACCAAGCATCTTTATCCGTCTCTTGGTTGCTCTAAATTATCTCTGTGTTCCATCTATGCCATACCTGTACTCTATTGTGCAAAAGGGTGACATATGTGGTGTTTCATGCTGTTGTGCCTGTTGCGGGTCGTGGCCCATGGTATAAAAAGACTGAAGGAGAACGACCTGTAATGGGTGCCCCATCAAATTTTTAGAAAAATGTTCCTGGTTCCTCTCAATTATCTCTGGGTTTCTAAAATGGATGCCATACCTGTACTCGCTTGTGCAAAAGGATGGCATATGTGGTGGTGTTTCCTGCAGTTGCTTCTGTTGAGGGTGCTGGACCCTCTTATAAAAAAGCTGAAGGAGAACGACCTGGAGTGGGAGTCCAAGCATGGTTTTTGGGGCTATTTCACTTTTGCAAACAATTATCTGTGGGTTTCTAAAATCAATGCCGTACCAGTACTCTATTGTTCAAAAGGATGACATATGTTCTCTTTCCTCCTGGTATTTTGTTGGAGGGTCCTGGACCCTCTTATAAAAAGGCCTAAGGAGAAAGAGGTGTACTGGGTGTCCACTCAATTTTTTTTTCTATTTCACATTTGACCAAAATTATCTCTGGGTTTGTAAAATCAATGCTGTACCTGTACTCTATTGTTCAAAAGGATGCCATACGTCCTCTTTCCTGCTGGTGTTTTTTTTTAGGGTCCTGGACCCTCTTATAAAAAGGCAGAAGGAGAAAGAAGTGTACTGGGTGTCCATCAAATCATTTGTTTGATTTAAATTCCCGGTTGCAACAAATTATCTCCGGGTTTCTAAAATCAATGCCTTTCCTGTAATCTAATTTTCAAAAGGATGCCATATGTCCTCTTTCCTGCTGCTGGTTTTGTTGAGGGTCCTGGAGCCTCTGCTAAAAAAAGGCCTAAGGATAAATAAATGTACTGGGTGTCTTATCAATCTTTTTTTAGATTTCACGGTTGCAACAAATTATCCCCGGGTTTCTAAAATCAATGCCTTTCCTGTAATCGATTATTCACAAGGATGCCATATGTCCTCTTTCATGCTGTTGTTTCTGTTGAGGCTCCAGGAGCCTCTTATAAAAAGGCCTAAGGATAAAGAAGTGTACTGGGTGTATAATCTAAGTTTTTTTAGATTTCATGGTTGCAACTAATGATCTCTGTGTTTCTGAAATCAATGCCTTTCCTGTAATCTAATTTTCAAAAGGATGCCATATGTCCTCTTTCATGCTGCTGGTTTTGTGGAGGGTCCTGGAGCCTCTGCTAAAAAGGCCTAAGGATAAATAAGTGTACTGGGTGTCTAATCAATCTTTTTTTAGATTTCACGGTTGCAACAAATTATCCCCGGGTTTCTAAAATCAATGCCTTTCCTGTAATCGATTATTCACAAGGATGCCATATGTCCTCTTTCATGCTGTTGTTTCTGTTGAGGCTCTGGGAGCCTCTTATAAAAAGGCCTAAGGATAAAGAAGTGTACTGGGTGTATAATCTATGTTTTTTTAGATTTCACAGTTGCAACTAATGATCTCTGTGTTTCTAAAATCAATGCCTTTCCTTTAATCTAATTTTCAAAAGGATGCCATATGTCCTCTTTCATGCTGCTGGTTTTGTGGAGGGTCCTGGAGCCTCTGCTAAAAAGGCCTAAGGATAAATAAGTGTACTGGGTGTCTAATCAATCTTTTTTTAGATTTCACGGTTGCAACAAATTATCCCCGGGTTTCTAAAATCAATGCCTTTCCTGTAATCGATTATTCACAAGGATGCCATATGTCCTCTTTCATGCTGTTGTTTCTGTTGAGGCTCCGGGAGCCTCTTATAAAAAGGCCTAAGGATAAAGAAGTGTACTGGGTGTATAATCTAAGTTTTTTTTAGATTTCATGGTTGCAACTAATGATCTCTGTGTTTCTAAAATCAATGACTTTCCTGTAATCTAATTTTCAAAAGGATGCCATATGTCCTCTTTCATGCTGCTGGTTTTGTGGAGGGTCCTGGAGCCTCTGCTAAAAAGGCCTAAGGATAAATAAGTGTACTGGGTGTCTAATCAATCTTTTTTTAGATTTCACGGTTGCAACAAATTATCCCCGGGTTTCTAAAATCAATGCCTTTCCTGTAATCTATTATTCACAAGGATGCCATATGTCCTCTTTCATGCTGTTGTTTCTGTTGAGGCTCCGGGAGCCTCTGATAAAAAGGCCTAAGGATAAAGAAGTGTACTGGGTGTCCAATCAATGTTTTTTTAGATTTCCCGGTTCATATAAATGATCTCTGGGATTCTAAAATCAATGCCTTAACTGTAATCAATTGTTAACAAGGATGCCATATGTCCTCTTTCATGCTGTTGTTTCTGTTGAGGGTCCTGGAGCCTCTGCTAAAAAGGCCTAAGGATAAATATGTGTACTGGGTGTCTAATCAATGTTTTTTTAGATCTCCCGGTTGAAACAAATTATCCCCGGGTTTCTAAAATCAATGCCTTTCCAGAAATCTATTTTTCAAAAGGATGCCATATGTCCTCTTTCCTGCTGCTGGTTTTGTTGAGGGTCCTGGAGCCTCTGCTAATAAGGCCTAAGGATAAATAAGTGTACTGGGTGTCTAATCAAGGTTTTTTTAGATTTCACGGTTGCAACAAATTATCTCTGGGTTTCTCAAATCAATGCCTTAAATGTAATTGTAACGGTACCAACCGGATACCAAGGGTTAACACCAGGGAACAATGTCCTGCATAGGGAATCAGCAATTCACAACCCAGCCAGTTTTCAGGTTTTAAACAGAATGAATTTTATTAAGGCTCATATGCCCAGTATTTATGCAGGTCTGACCCCCCCCAGAAGGGGGGTTGAAAGAATGTTGTACATTAGATGGAGGGAACACGCCTGTGGCAAACCTAGCCACTTCTGGACTATAACGTAAGAAAGGTTGTCTGTGACAGACCCTTCCGTCAGGACTGAAAGTGTTAACTTTATTTTCTAACCACAAGTGGCTGGCTCCAGCTACAATCTAATTAATGCTTAGCATTCTATTGTTTGATCACCCCCAGAGAGAAACGCCTAAGTGATAAGGAGAGTCAAGAGTGTCCTGTGGTTGAAGTGTTTAAGTAATATAATCCTATTGTATCATGTCAAGGGCGCTTCTCCCTTTTATCTAATGTACAACATTCTTTCCACCCCCATCTGGGGGGGGGGGGGGGTCAAAAACCTGTATAAATCTGTATGCTGCCTTCAAATAAAGTGTTATTCTGTTTAAAACCTGAAAACTGGCTGGGTTGTGAACTGCTGATTCCCTATGCAGGACATTGTTCCCTGGTGTTAACCCTTGGTATCCGGTTGGTACCGTTACAATTGGTGGCAAGCGACGGAATGAACCTTATCGCCCAGAAGAGCAACTACACAAGCCAGTAACCTCAGGAAGAGGGGGATTACTACAATACTGACTAAGATGGAAGGAGTACCAGGGACCGAAGTGAATGGAGATGGATTATTCTAAGCTAAAGAGACAAACGTAAAAGGAACTGCTAGAAGCCAGGGGAAAGATAGGCAGCAGCAAACCCAAGGCTATATTAATTGCTGAGCTGATGGAGGGAGACAGAGCTCGCAGCGCTACGCCTCCAGCAGCCATGGAGGAGACCCTATACCAGAGGGAAATGAGGACCAGGCTGGAATTTTTACCCCAACCTGTACCACGGGATATGCTATCCGTGGTAATGGCAGATGTGCAGGAGTACGTGATGGCACACAGTCCGCGGAATGCATCCTCCCGAGCAGAATCCATTTTGGACGCACTCAGCAACCCAGTAAGACCCAAAATCCCATACCATGCATTTAAAATGTTTTGTGAGGAGAAGGATGAGATTGATGGGTATTTACAGGATTTTGAGAGACTGTGCGAGTTACATGATTTGGAGCAGTCCGTATGGGTGCCGGTGCTAGCAGGCAAGCTAGCCGGTAGGGCAGCGGAAGCGTATCGCGCTGTACCCAGGGAGGACAGCAAGGATTACGCTAAAGTGAAGAGAGCGATCTTGGAAAGATATGCCATTACCTCAGAGGCATACCGGCGCAAGTTTAGAGGCCTGCGCAAGCCAGAAAGAGATTCCCATGCAGAGTGGGCCCACAAGCTGGATCAAGCATCTCAGGGGTGGATACAGGCCAGCCAAGCTACCACCATGGAAGAATTGCGACAACTGATGCTGTTGGAGCAATTCTTTAACGGCTTGTCCCCAGAAGCCCAAGAATGGGTGAGAGATCGAAAACCCCTCACCTTAACCGAAGCAGCCAGATTAGCAGACCAGCATTTTGATGCCAGGAGGCGCCATGGACTACAGCCTAACAACGGACGGGCTAATATACAATGCCACACCTGCAAGCAGTGGGGACATATGGCACGTGAGTGCACCCAAAATCGGAGCAGACAAGCTTGGAACCAGGTCAGACAGAACCTGGCCCCAAGGGCGGCTGCTCACCATTACCAAACGGAGCCAGCCGCTCATGAGGTGTTGAGCACCCAAGCCGAGGAACCCCTGGGAATTCTGCATGAGGTGATGTCGGTCCAGGGACTTCGGGATTCGGGAGCTACTTTAACCCTGATAGCTCCCCATTTGGTGCCGGATACAGCACCCACTGGCGGATCCGTGGCAGTACGAGGGGCAGGGGGAGCAGTATACCGATTGCCCACTGCTAGAGTGGAGTACAGACCCCCAGTCACCCCAGCAGCTGCCAGTTACCAACCCCCGGCGCACCGCTATACCACACGGCCTCCGGCCACTAACTACCCTCAGAGAGCCTGGTTCAATTCGCGGGGCTACTCACAACCTATTCGGTGCTTTGGATGTAAGCAACTAGGGCACAAAAGACCAGAGTGTCCCCTAAATGCAGCGAATCAAGCACAGTCCTGGAGAAGACCCGCTGGCGGAATCCCACATAATCCTCAGCCTGTGGCCCGCTACGTAGAGGCGCCAGAATGCTGGGGCAGCCTACATGAAGCAGACCCCGTGCAAGCTGCCCACCGGAATAACCGGCAACGGGTTAAAGTGAATGGGAAGGAGGTCAGTTGTCTACGGGATACTGGTGCTACCATGACCTTGCTTCAAGAGAACTTGGTGCCTGAGAAACAGCACACTGGAGACACTGTGGCTGTGAGGGTAGCAGGGGGCACTGTGTTCCGCCTACCTGTTGCCAGGGTACATTTGGATTGGGGAGTGGGCGCTAGACTTGTGAATGTGGGGGTCAAGAAGGACTTACCTGCTGATGTTCTCCTTGGAAAAGACTTGGCCCCCCTTGTTTCTGCCTATGCTCCCATGGATCCCGCTAATGTTAACCCTGTGACTACCCAAGCCCAGTCCCTCCGGGAAGAGACGCTTCCATGTTTGGGGTGGGGGCAGTACTGAGCCAAGTTGGAGCAGATGGCGGAGAACACCCCGTAGCTTACTTGAGCCGAAAGTTGTTGCCCCGGACATCCCCAAGCCGATCCGTTGGGATCAGACTGTGTATGCCGGCTTGGTTCTGGGGGAGCATTGTGGCAAACCTAGCCACTTCTGGACTATAACGTAAGAAAGGTTGTCTGTGACAGACCCTTCGGTCAGGACTGAAAGTGTTAACTTTATTTTCTAACCACAAGTGGCTGGCTCCAGCTACAATCTAATTAATGCTTAGCATTCTATTGTTTGATCACCCCCAGAGAGAAACGCCTAAGTGATAAGGAGAGTCAAGAGTGTCCTGTGGTTGAAGTGTTTAAGTAATATAATCCTATTGTATCATGTCAAGGGCGCTTCTCCCTTTTATCTAATGTACAACATTCTTTCCACCCCCATCTGGGGGGGGGGGGGGTCAAAAACCTGTATAAATCTGTATGCTGCCTTCAAATAAAGTGTTATTCTGTTTAAAACCTGAAAACTGGCTGGGTTGTGAACTGCTGATTCCCTATGCAGGACATTGTTCCCTGGTGTTAACCCTTGGTATCCGGTTGGTACCGTTACAACGCCCTTTTACATGATACAATAGAATACCTTGCTCAAGCTGATAACAATTTAAACACAGACACACACTTGGCTTTCCTTATCATCTAGGGTCTGCTCTCTGAGGTTGATTAAACAATGGACTGTGTATCAATAACATTAATGACAGTGCACCATAGCTGAGGCTAAAGCTGAACACAGTTAACTCTTTCAGTGCTGACAGAAGGGTCTGTCACATCTACATAGCACAATATACAGCCTATAGACAACCTTTCTCACGTTATAGTCCAGAAGTGGCTAGGTTTGCCACAATGCTCCCCCAGAACCAAGCCGGCATACACAGTCTGATCCCAACGGATCGGCTTGGGGATGTCCGGGGCAACAACTTTCGGCTCAAGTAAGCTACGGGGTGTTCTCCGCCATCTGCTCCAACTTGGCTCAGTACTGCCCCCACCCCAAACATGGAAGCGTCTCTTCCCGGAGGGACTGGGCTTGGGTAGTCACAGGGTTAACATCAGCGGGATCCATGGGAGCATAGGCAGAAACAAGGGGGGCCAAGTCATTTCCAAGGAGAACATCAGCAGGTAAGTCCTTCTTGACCCCCACATTCACAAGTCTAGCGCCCACTCCCCAATCCAAATGTACCCTGGCAACAGGTAGGCGGAAAACAGTGCCCCCTGCTACCCTCACAGCCACAGTGTCTCCAGTGTGCTGTTTCTCAGGCACCAAGTTCTCTTGAAGCAAGGTCATGGTAGCACCAGTATCCCGTAGACAACTGACCCCCTTCCCATTCACTTTAACCCGTTGCCGGTTATTCCGGTGGGCAGCTTGCACGGGGTCTGCTTCATGTAGGCTGCCCCAGCATTCTGGCGCCTCTACATAGCGGGCCACAGGCTGAGGATTATGTGGGATTCCGCCAGCGGGTCTTCTCCAGGACTGTGCTTGATTCGCTGCGTTTAGGGGACACTCTGGTCTTTTGTGCCCTAGTTGCTTACATCCAAAGCACCGAATAGGTTGTGAGTAGCCCCGCGAATTGAACCGGGCTCTCTGAGGGTAGTTCGTGGCCGGAGGCCGTGTGGTATAGCGGTGCGCCGGGGGTTGGTAACTGGCAGCTGCTGGGGTGACTGGGGGTCTGTACTCCACTCTAGCAGTGGGCAATCGGTATACTGCTCCCCCTGCCCCTCGTACTGCCACGGATCCGCCAGTGGGTGCTGTATCCGGCACCAAATGGGGAGCTATCAGGGTTAAAGTAGCTCCCGAATCCCGAAGTCCCTGGACCGACATCACCTCATGCAGAATTCCCAGGGGTTCCTCGGCTTGGGTGCTCAACACCTCATGAGCGGCTGGCTCCGTTTGGTAATGGTGAGCAGCCGCCCTTGGGGCCAGGTTCTGTCTGACCTGGTTCCAAGCTTGTCTGCTCCGATTTTGGGTGCACTCACGTGCCATATGTCCCCACTGCTTGCAGGTGTGGCATTGTATATTAGCCCGTCCGTTGTTAGGCTGTAGTCCATGGCGCCTCCTGGCATCAAAATGCTGGTCTGCTAATCTGGCTGCTTCGGTTAAGGTGAGGGGTTTTCGATCTCTCACCCATTCTTGGGCTTCTGGGGACAAGCCGTTAAAGAATTGCTCCAACAGCATCAGTTGTCGCAATTCTTCCATGGTGGTAGCTTGGCTGGCCTGTATCCACCCCTGAGATGCTTGATCCAGCTTGTGGGCCCACTCTGCATGGGAATCTCTTTCTGGCTTGCGCAGGCCTCTAAACTTGCGCCGGTATGCCTCTGAGGTAATGGCATATCTTTCCAAGATCGCTCTCTTCACTTTAGCGTAATCCTTGCTGTCCTCCCTGGGTACAGCGCGATACGCTTCCGCTGCCCTACCGGCTAGCTTGCCTGCTAGCACCGGCACCCATACGGACTGCTCCAAATCATGTAACTCGCACAGTCTCTCAAAATCCTGTAAATACCCATCAATCTCATCCTTCTCCTCACAAAACATTTTAAATGCATGGTATGGGATTTTGGGTCTTACTGGGTTGCTGAGTGCGTCCAAAATGGATTCTGCTCGGGAGGATGCATTCCGCGGACTGTGTGCCATCACGTACTCCTGCACATCTGCCATTACCACGGATAGCATATCCCGTGGTACAGGTTGGGGTAAAAATTCCAGCCTGGTCCTCATTTCCCTCTGGTATAGGGTCTCCTCCATGGCTGCTGGAGGCGTAGCGCTGCGAGCTCTGTCTCCCTCCATCAGCTCAGCAATTAATATAGCCTTGGGTTTGCTGCTGCCTATCTTTCCTCTGGCTTCTAGCAGTTCCTTTTACGTTTGTCTCTTTAGCTTAGAATAATCCATCTCCATTCACTTCGGTCCCTGGTACTCCTTCCATCTTAGTCAGTATTGTAGTAATCCCCCTCTTCCTGAGGTTACTGGCTTGTGTAGTTGCTCTTCTGGGCGATAAGGTTCATTCCGTCGCTTGCCACCAATTGTAACGGTACCAACCGGATACCAAGGGTTAACACCAGGGAACAATGTCCTGCATAGGGAATCAGCAATTCACAACCCAGCCAGTTTTCAGGTTTTAAACAGAATGAATTTTATTAAGGCTCATATGCCCAGTATTTATGCAGGTCTGACCCCCCCCAGAAGGGGGGTTGAAAGAATGTTGTACATTAGATGGAGGGAACACGCCCTTTTACATGATACAATAGAATACCTTGCTCAAGCTGATAACAATTTAAACACAGACACACACTTGGCTTTCCTTATCATCTAGGGTCTGCTCTCTGAGGTTGATTAAACAATGGACTGTGTATCAATAACATTAATGACAGTGCACCATAGCTGAGGCTAAAGCTGAACACAGTTAACTCTTTCAGTGCTGACAGAAGGGTCTGTCACATCTACATAGCACAATATACAGCCTATAGACAACCTTTCTCACGTTATAGTCCAGAAGTGGCTAGGTTTGCCACAGTAATCTATTGTTCAAAAGGATGCCATATGTCCTCTTTCCTTTTTTTTTTTTTTTTTCCTCTGTATTTTTGTTTATTTTAGAAAATGTAATGCACTTATAGGTTCACTAAGATTATGACTTTGCACACTGCCATTTTCC